>NW_028173999.1:0-27131 GCF_963971535.1 Notolepis coatsorum | reverse complement strand
AGATGTCAAGTCGTCGGTAGTCGACATTTCTCCAAGTGTAAACATACGTCATCGATCTCAAATACATGGGACTAGAGTTAGTACTCAGGCCCGAGAGAGGGGGAGACAAACACAGGTTGCTGTTGCAACGTGAATGTTATTATATCCACCTGTTCAATTGCATCGAACCTAGACGAATGAATGAGGACAACGTTTTCTTTAAGCACCTTATAACTACATTATTATTTCTGGTTTAATTATGTTGTTGTTTCTAAACAAGAGGTATGTTTCTCAAGGATGCTCAATTGAGAATTTGGAACTATTTAATTAAATATGTAAAAGGGCTCAATTAGCCCTAGAAACTAAGGGCATGTTATATGTTATATATCAAGTTTCTGGTAATTTTGTTTTGTTTTTTGATATATTTATATATATATGTATAATTTGTGTATTTATGATAGACTCTACTTTGATAGGTCATCCCTTTGGTCACAATGCTCAGGCACACCTGCGTCATGATGTCATTTCATGTCATGTCATTACCTACCAGGTGTATATAACTACCATCTTGACTGTATTACCATTGCTAGCCATATCACTGAAGAAGGAACCATAGTTCCGAAACATGTCTGTTTCCAATTCAGGCTGCCATTAAAACTATTGAACCTGAGATTGCTGGTCCGGCTATCCTGCTGCGTTATATTCACATTTAAAGGGGGACATGCATTATAAATGCCTTTTTTCTGTGTTCTGCATGGTTTTATAGTAATACAGGTTAGTATCAATGGGTCTGTGTCTCTAAATATCATATTGACTCATCAGTCGAGTCCCGAGTTCACGAGATCCTCCGTCACTCAACTAAGCCGTTCTGATTTGACGGTTTCTGTGACGTTAATATAGCATTGATTTGCATAGCTCGCCCCCCCTGGTTGTACTCACCTCCACTGCCCACATCAACCATTATAGTGCAGAGACCAGAGACCGCATTGTAACCCGACACTTTCTCAAACAGGGTTTGACAGGCAGAGAACGAACCAGACACTTTCTCAAACGGGGTTTGACAGGCAGAGAACGAGCAAGAGAGAGAGAGAGAGAGAGAGAGAGAGAGAGAGAGAGAGAGAGAGAGAGAGAGAGAGAGAGAGAGAGAGAGAGAGAGAGAGAGAGAGAGAGAGACGGCGGGAGGGACTGCAGAAGTGTGTGTAAATGTGTGTGCGCCATCTCTCTCCCTCGTCGGGGACGCACACACATACAACCTTGACTGCGCTGTGTGTCGGGATTGTTATGTACCATGAGCTTGATCACTCCTGTGTCACTGGGCATGCAGGTGAGGGCTGCTAATTAGCTAATTGCTGCTGATTGGTTACCTGCTGGCAGGTTAAAACCAGTCTCTGAGACACACATGCACTCTGTCTGTGGTTAGAGGAGTGTGTGTTAGCAGAGACTTGTCACGTTCTCTCATTCTTTGTTCTTTAGTTTGTACCAGTAATTCCTTGTTAGAGTAGTATTTTGAGTTTAACCACAGGTTTTGGTGTCGGTTTGCACATAGGTTGCGTGCCTTTGAGCCAGGGTCGTAACAGGATGCATCTCTCTTCTCTTCTCTCTCTCTCTCCTCTCCCTCTCTCTCTCTCTCCTCTCTCCTCTCTCTCTCTCTCCTCTCTCTCTCTCTCCCTCTCTCTCTCCTCTCTCTCTCTCTCTCTCTCTCTCTCTCATCTCTCTCTCTCTCTCTCTCTCTCTCTCTCTCTCTCTCCTCTCTCTCTCTCTCTCTCTCTCTCTCTCTCTCTCTCAGTCTCTCATATGTATCACGCTGTGTGGGTGACTGTCACTCAAAGCGCTTATGGGCGGAGCCCATCCAATAACATTATGCGTTTGAGTACTCCATTAGAAATATGAAACAATGATTTTCTTTTTAAATAAACCTTACATATGTCTTTCATAGACTCAGGAATTGTGTAAAGTTGCCCAAATAGTGCAAGGAATAGCAATGCATGTCACATTTAACCCTTTCACTACCACATGACAGCCGGTTAACCCTTTCACTGTGACAATACAGAAGGTTAGCCCTTTACTATCACACAACCGACAGCGATGCTCCATGCCGTGTGGCAGTGAAAGGGTTAAAGAATAATGTGAACAGCCAAACAGATCAGATCTGAGCAATAGGCCTACATCTGAATTGAGCACCGATGCGTTCAGTGTGAACGTAGACTCAGTTCTGTTTTTCATTCACAGCATATTTTCATATATTCTGATTTGGGCCACTGTCCTGAATCATACACAGGTCTGATTTATTTTAATCAGCCGGCCTCCACTGCATTCAACTTAATAAATGAAACCCTAAACTGTGACTTCAGTGTCCTCCATGTTTATGTCAATCTTCTTTATTGTTAATTTTGTGCATGCAGTGTCAGTTCAGGAGCGTGACCAGTTCACACTGGAAACTGACATTGGTCACATTAAAAAGATATATAATTTATATATGAATGAATGAATGAATGAATGAATGAAAACTTTATTTAACAGATTGCAGAATGGGTACAATACAGTACGGCTCAATACACACAATTGTTAAGGGGATGCAGACCTGATAAAGACGTTTGTCTTGTTTCCATCAGGGTCCCCCATTTTCAATTCATATAGAATCATATATAATAATGTGAACAGCCAAACAAAGAAATCGGATCAGAGCGATATATCAGAATTGAAGCTTGCAGTGGAACGTAGCCTCACACTGTGGTGGTGTAACAGGACCCAGGAGCAGACAAGTGGAGGCGGGCAGCAAGTCCAAGGGCTTTTAACTCATTCAGCGCCATACCCGAGTAAAGTTGGGTTATCTCGCCAACCGTTGAGCGCCAGAAGCCAGAGTATACTGGGGCTTTGATCCTTTGATCTTTTCCTTTGAGCCCCATTCTATATGGTCAGCCGGAACCCTCTAGGTGTCTCTGATTCATCTGCCTACGTTGGAATTGCAATGACGATCGAATCTCACCAGGTGGCATTATCGCCTACCTTTTGGACTCTTGATTGCCTGAACTAAACTGTGTCTGTCCTGACATCTTTATTTCCTGACTCGCTCTGAGGGGGAGGAGCTCTTGCAGAGCAATCGCTACGAGATCTTCTCCCCTCAAAACCTATAGTTTCCCGTAAACGGGAGTAATCACATATAAACGAGTAATCGTGATCGCCGATGGAATCATTGGAATTATTCTTTTTGGAGTACCTTCTGGCTAAGGGAAGGTATATTCTATGACTATTTTACCAAACCTGAAACATGTTTCTGTAACGATCACAGTGTCGTATTTTACCGGACCTAAACCAAGACCTAACCCCCTCCCCCCTTGATGATTTTGTGAAGGCACATGTGTACATGGTATATACCTTTGATTTGGGAGTATTTGGGGTTTCAGGCAAACAACCAGAACGATTTGGGCTTATTGCATATAACACGTCGTATCTCGCTATTTATGGAAAAATACTGGATTATTTTGGAAATGGGCGATGTTTAGCATGTAATAAACTACAAACTACAGTGTGTAGAAATTTACTTATTAGTCATTAATGGACTATTGTCATGTACAAAGGTCTGATGACCATATAAAATATAGCTGGAGCGGGCTGTACATGAAACCAGCCCGTCCAGTAAGTGCTTTAAGCACAGGTCCCGGCAGGCAAGAAACAATACAAAGCGTTTTTCAAAAAGGTAAATGATATTTATTATATGCAAAATAGGGAATGAAACCCACAACACAAACAGGGATAAGGTATGGGAGAACAAAATGGGAATATACAATAAACACAAACAGCAAAGTAAGCACAAGTATTAGCAATAAGGCCAACACAATATATATACATATATATATATATATATATATATATATATATATATATATGGCCTCTGTGCCTTTTTGCCACTACTGTATGGAATTACATATCTTGTATTTGCCACTATTAAGTGGAACGATATATATATATATATATATATATATCGATATATATATATATCGTTCCACTTAATAGTGGCAAATACAAGATATGTAATTCCATACAGTAGTGGCAAAAAGGCACAGAGGCCAAATATATATATATATAATTCCACACAGTAGTCAAATAGGCACAGAGGCCAAATATATATATATATATATATATAGAATCCCACACGGGTAATTCACACAAAGTGGTAGATAACAGTCACCCTCACATTCCACTCTGGACAGTGGCAATGACAGAATGAGGCGCCCGGATGTGTGTCACACGCCAGGCTTTATCCACCCGTCTGCACCGAGGCTGACTGCCCGCAGGTGCCACTCCTCAGGCAATCAGCACAATCAGAGAGACGGGCGGCACCTGGCAAGGAGAGACAGAAATGAAAAGGGATTAATACAAAGGGCGACACACACACCACATACAAATAACAACAACAATATAATGTACCTCTACCAACCTGATGTTCACATGGTGTTACAAATACAATAATAATGATAATGACCAACCCACCTACGTCACAACTATGAACAATGCCTGTCAAATGAGCCGTACTGTTGTCTTCATAGCTATAATACAGAACACACGATGGGTCTGCAAACATCGCAAAAATGGTCAATCGCGCTGGCGTCAGGCAGTAGAGATGGGGAAGGTCGGTGGCAGTCAAAAAGATAATGAACAAGAATAATAAACAGAACAAGGGAACATTTTTAAATAAAAACAAAACCTCTCAGTAACAACTGGAAGAGGGGGAAAAAAGGAAAACATTCAACTAACTCTAAATACTAACATCTAACACGGTACTTGAAACATGGAACGTGAAACATGGAACGTGAAACATGGAACGTGAAACATGGAACGTGAAACAAGGAACGTGAAACAAGGACAGAGCAGAATTGACAGTGTGTAAGGGATAATGTATAGCTACGAGGTCATTGTCGCAAAATAATTGACCGACACGGAGTTTAAAATACCGAGGCGCAGCGCCGAGGTGTTTTAAACGTCAGTGAAGGTCAATTATTTTGCGACAATGATCGAGTATAGCTATACATTATCCCGCTTATTACATGGCTAACTTACTAACAAATATACCTAATTCATTGTACACCATCGACAAGACGAGATCAAATGCAAACGCAGTTGTTCTGTGGCTCTGTCAGCCCAAATAAAGTGATTATTATTATCGGCAGTCGGCAGGTCTGTGGTCTGATTGCACTGATGACTGAGTGCAGCTGTGCATATGCTGAGCAGCACTGATACAGTGTTGTAGTGGGCTTGATTGCGAACAGCTGCGTACAGCGGTCATTATTGCTTGGCAGAGGTCCGTTATTGTGTGATAACGGACCTCTGACGCGCGCTATTGACCAATCACAAGCAAGCATTTCGGCGATTGTGAAAACGCCATGTAATAAAAGAGAGATAACGGACCGACACAGAGAACAGGAAACAAGGAACTCAAATGCACAGGAACAAATGACAAACGAGAAACACCTGGGATGATTACAACTGGAGACACCTGGGAGGGGAAACAGACTGAAAAAGAACTACAAGAAACAACACAATGAACTACAACTATGGACGACAAGACAAACAGCAGACACTGGGACAAAACAAGCAGACTATTGACACTAAACGGAGAACCTAATAACAGACAGTAATTACAATTACAAAGACTGAGGGCTAGATCCACAAAGAATGGAATGCACGGAGCAAGTTGCACCCTTACTTAAATTCATTATGAATTGAAAATGGAGGACCCTGATGTAAACAAGATGAACGTCTTTCTCTGGTCTGCATCCCCTTAACACATCGAGTGCCACGCCCCTTCCGGGAAGTGCATAGGCTCATGCCACCCATTAACCCCATGTAATCGCTCACATTGTTTGTAGAGCTAAACCTATATTTATATTATAGCTATGGATCCAATATCATTGTCAATTGACAGTATGAACCTTCCGTTCAATATGCCATAAAGAATTTTTTTTCCATTGATACGTTCCCGTTTTATACCGTGGTGAATATGAGTATAATTTTAAAGTGATCCTGTGTAATCCCAGGAAACTCTGCTAAACAGCAT
Organism: Notolepis coatsorum; assembly: GCF_963971535.1. Taxonomy (NCBI): domain Eukaryota; kingdom Metazoa; phylum Chordata; class Actinopteri; order Aulopiformes; family Paralepididae; genus Notolepis; species Notolepis coatsorum. The sequence goes on along the minus strand of NW_028173999.1, from coordinate 21,097 downwards.
TTTAGTGCAATTCATTATAAATCGTGCCATTTCTCGCCTGATTATTGAATCAATCTGAAATCAACGCTAGATTATCGATATTATGTTTCAACATGCATGCACGAAAGGGTGGGGGGGGAGATTGTTTTTCTATGCTCCGAGCGCCACCAATGGCATACATCACACAGTACATTACAGACACACGCTGCGATCGTTGGGAAAAAATATCGGATCAACGCAAGATTGATAACATATAGTCCTTACCTTGTCTCTGATGTACTGCAAAAAGAATAATCCAATTATCTGATTGCCATTCCAAATATCCACAGCGATCCTGTGGACAATGTTATCCAGCATTGTACATGAACGGGCGGGGACCCTTGTCGATGCATCGGTTGTAACCGCTTGTTTTGCCGGAGTGTTTAGAACCCGCCCCCGCGCCGCAGCTCGGCCGAGAAAACAAACCACATTGTTTCAAATGGAGTGCAATAGTGGCCGCAAGGCGTAAGGCGGTGATATCGGACCTTTGCGGTCTCAGACAGAGTGCCACTGAGTCCTACAGCACAGCAAGATGAATTATGAATGGAAATAGCGAATAAAAGAAATAACGATCCAATAACGAGTTTACTCGTTGTTGGCAGAATTCGATTGGTGGGCTATAACGAGTTAACTCGTTTTTGGCGCAGAAACGGTTAACAATTCTGTGTATTGAGCCGTACTGTATTGTACCCATTCTGCAATCTGTTAATAAAGTTTCAATCAATCAATTAAACACTGTTAGCCTAGGTTAGCTTCATTCACTGGAAGTAGGTGTGCCAGTGTAGCCTAGTTCCCAACAGTCACGAAATACACTCCAAATACAACTCCAAAACGTTCCTGTAAACATGTTGTGACGTGTGTATTTTTGAAAAAAAAAATATGTAATATATACTCTGATAAATTTTTTGCCGAACCACTGCTGCATGGGCGGAGTGATTTCATCACCTCAAAAGCCGCTGTTTTTCAAAAAACAACAACAAAAAAAAAAAAAAAAAAAACAGTGTATGTTGCGCCTCTCCATCAGCGAGGACCAACCAACCTTCTCATAAAGGACACAGTGATGAGTATCGTATCTATCATTTGCCGCTCGAACCTGTTAACCCTTTCACTGCCACACGACAGAAGGTTAGCCCTTTACTATCACACAACCGATGGTGATGCTCCATCATTAGCATCATTAGCTCCGCGGATGGAGCATCGCCACCGATTGTGTGATAGTAAAGGGCTAACCTTCTGTATTGGCACAGTGAAAGGGTTAACCAGCTGTCGTGTGGCAGTGAAAGCGCTAACGCAGCCACGACATTAGCTCATTCAGCGCCAGGGGTCGCTGTTTACCTTCTGGCTAGAACGCCCACGCTTTAATCAATGGGGAGACTGCGAAATTTGCGAGTGCTTAAAATATATCTTATATTATACTTATGGGTCTAATAACACTGTCGATTGTCAGTGAGTTGCTTCTGGTCAACATGCAAAAAACAGATTGTTTTTTCATCCGCACATTTCCGTTTTATACAGTTTTGAATATGAGTATAGTTTTGGTGATTCTTAGTAATCCCAGGAAAAGACACGATAATAGCGTTTTAGTGGAATCCACTTATCACGTTGACATTTTTCGCCTGATTATCGAATCTTCCTGAAATCAACGTTAGATTATCGTTATTATCCTTCCTCATGCACCCATGAAATGTAACAGGAATGTTGGTGTTGTTAATATTTGCAAGTGCAAGCAGGTGGTTTTAGGAGATACAGAGTCTGAGATGGGAGTCATCACAACTACCGTGTCGCTAGAATGACCTGCACATGAACAGTAACATCTCTACTAAAACATCTCTACTAGAATATCTCCACTAGAATATCTCTACTAAAACATCCCTACTAAAACATCTCCACTAAAACATCTCTACTAAAACACCCCTACAAAAACATCTCTACTAAAACATCTCTACTAAAACATCTCTACTAAAACATCTCTACTAAAAAATCTCCACTAAAACACCCCTACAAAAACATCTCTACTAAAACATCTCTACTAAAACATCTCCACTAAAACATCTCTACTAAAACATCTCTACTAAAACATCTCCACTAAAACATCTCCACTAAAACATCTCTACTAAAACATCTCTACTAAAACATCTCCACTAAAACACCCCTACTAAAACATCTCTACTAAAACATCTCTACTAAAACATCTCCACTAAAACATCTCTACTAAAACATCTCTACTAAAACATCTCTACTAAAACATCTCCAATAAAACATCTCTACTAAAACATATCCACTAAAACATCTCTACTAAAACATCTCTACTAAAACATCTCTACTAAAACATCTCTACTAAAACATCTCTACTAAAACATCTCCACTAAAACATCTCTACTAAAACATCTCTACTAAAACATCTCTACTAAAACATCTCTACTAAAACATCTCCACTAAAACATCTCTACTAAAACATCTCTACTAAAACATCTCTACTAAAACATCTCCACTAAAACATCTCTACTAAAACATCTCTACTAAAACATCTCTACTAAAACATCTCCACTAAAACATCTCTACTAGGGATGCTCGATATTGGCTTTTTTACCGATACCGATATACCGATATTGTCCAACTCTTAATTTCCGATACCGATATCAACCGATATCAACCGAAACCGATACCGATATATGCAGGGTTTCCCCCCCCCCAAAAACGGAATAATTTCAGGTAATTAACATTACATATCTCTTGTTGTGGAATTAACACAACATTATGCATACTTTTGACAATAAATATAATCAGAATTTGTTCTTACTTGCTTTGCATGGGTAAATAAAGGTTATAGAAATGTAATTATTTTTTTATCTTTTTTTTTTTATGGCGATAGAACGCCAGGTAGTTTGCAGGCTGTTCGACGCGGAAATGGGCAAAGACACAGCTCGTCACGCGATTGGGCAAACATGTCAGTGGCCAATCAGAGAGCGTCAGTCAGTGGCCAATCAGAGAGCATCTCCGAGAAATGCGGCTACGGAGAAAAATAACGCGGCTGACCTGGGACCAGCATTCTACAGAACAAAGACACCACACACCAGAACAGGAAGAACGGCCGAGTGGCAGAAACATAGACCTCACAGCCGAGGAGGACTTGCGTGTGTGTGTGTGTGTGTGTGTGTGTGTGTGTGTGTGTGTGTGTGTGTGTGTGTGTGTGTGTGTGTGTGTGTGTGTGTGTGTGTGTGTGTGTGTGTGTGTGTGTGTGTGTGTGTGTGTGTGTGTGTGTGTGTGTGTGTGTGTGTGTGTGTGTGCCCCCCCCCCCTCCCAGTCATTTACCTGAAAGTTACTGCGAGGAGAACATGATCACTGTCCCATCGGTCAGGATACCTCGGTATAATTCCGGTAAACAAATGAGACCAATGCCGAAAACAATCGGTAACCTAATTCTCATGATAAGATAACATTTCCCAGAAACCCTGTCGCTTCCTGTTGTTGCCACCCCCCCCCCCAACCCACTCCCTGGCACGGTTATCTCTTTTGATGATGAGAGGAGAGGAGGGAGAACATCCTTGCTAAACGGCGAACGTGGTGTTGTTACTTTTGTCAATGAAGCACATTTGTTTGCGAGGCTCCTTTGCGCTGTAATGGATCCTGTGCATCTTTCCCGGGTCAGACCCAATATCAACACAGAACAGAGGATATTAATGGACTCGTCGCGGGCCCTCATTTATAGTCTTCTTATTTATTCTCATCGCTCTCAACAAGTTTCGGCATTAATCGTGCCAAGGTATGGATCAGGCACGTGCACACATAGAGCCCAAGGGGTGCTTGAGCACCTGCCTTTTTGAGCCTCATCAAAAAAGTGCCCCCTTTTTTTTTTTACCGTTACGCATATAGACTGCCCTTCCAACTGAAAAATGTCAGGATAGAATCAAAATATTAGGTAAAGAGAGAGAGATGCCCCATATTCCATTGCAGTTTGCACGGCCTCCTCAGCGTGCCTCTGCGCGGACCTATATATTTTATGCATAGCGTGGGTGATGATGATGATGATGATAGAAACCGCTGTGGCGCATACAGTTGAATGCTGGTATTACACTCATTGAGGGACACGAAGAAGTCAAGTCCGATGGGATTTGGGAATCTCAAATACAAATCGGGATTGGAATAAAAAATGCATTTATATTAAACAATACAGAATATACAGCACTTCTTGGGGTCTGTAGGGTAAGCACTTATTCCCTCCCCCTGAACATTTATGGAGATGTATGGGCCTTTTAAGTCAGTGATAAAAGTGTCTTTCAATGATAAGTGAGCTCCTGCACTGATTATTATAGTTCAATATTCAATATTTGATAACCAAAACCCCCCAAAAAGCATAAAAAGGGGCCCCCCCCGCCCGAAAATGGCGCTTGAAAATCGGGCTTGTGCGCTACGCGCGCTCGGTTAAAACACACACAGGTATAGTGCCATTTTCAGCCTTTGAGCACCTGCCCCTCTAAAGTCCTGTGCACGTCCCTGGTATGGATGTTGAATATACAATGATACAATTGATGTAAAAATCCTCCCTAGAAGTGCCTAAAAAATTTCCATTTGCTTAGTGTGTTTAGTCATAGTTAACCCTTTTGTAGTGTCGTAGCGAAAGGGTTAAAGTGTACAAGCCAAACAATACACTAAGCAATTTGAGAATGTAGACATCTGTCAATAGTAGGGGTGTAACGATGCGACCTCACAACAATCTAATTTCGATTACGATTATTCAGGCAACGATTCAATGCATCATGAAATCTCTTCATTTGTCAGTTAATTCCCCCAAACATGTTGAATACACAGTTGTGGCTGGGGGAACTGATTCACTCAGCATGAATGGACTATAGGTCAATAAAAACAATACAAACAAAAAATAAAGAAAAAAAAAATAAAGAAAAAAATGATTTCCCCCCGATTAATTTTGATTATAATCGATTCTAACATTTTCAAATCGATGCAGTTGAATCATCACATTAGAATCGATGCATTTCGATTAATCGATGCATCATCACACCCCTAGTCAATAGCGGTTCTCACGAGTGTCGCTCTCTGTGAGCAGAAGCACCGGACCTGAGGAGAGATCAGACCGCGGAGGCGAATTAACTGTTTGCATTGGAACAACTCTACTGGGATCAGCTGATCTCGCCTGGCACGATGAGCCAATCAGATTGTTCCAAGAGAGTAACCCCAGTTAATCTGCCACCTCCGCCTGGGAATATCCTCCCAATCAAGTGAGCGGAGAGGAACACAGTAAGGCTGTGGGGACTATTAGAGCAGTTGGTTTTCAACCTCTTTCTGTTGTAATGGGGAGTTTAGGAGAGGTGTAGGATTCAAGCGCAGGACAGTGTAGGGTGAGAGAGACGAGGCACGAGTTGTAGTTGCAATTGACAAGTTTTACTGGAGGAAAGGTACACAAGGATACGCGTTACATGGCGACCAAACAAAACCGAACTCCAAAACACGGAAACAAAAACCTCAGCTGTGCTGGAAAATGTGGCTAGGGAGCAGAAATGGACTCAAGGGAAAATACAGAATAACAAAGGGCAATTCCGCGGACGGCAGGAATGGCATGGAACACGAAAGCATATATACATGGAGAGCACAAAGGATAATACAGATAATACACACTAATTATTGACAAGAAACAGCTGGGGGCTGACAGGCTAGGACACAGAAAACCGATACAACACTGGGAATACAGGACCAGACAGGAACATATGAATATGAAACACACAGGGCTAGACTAGGACATATGAACATACTGGGGAGCACACAGGACCAGTGGCGTCGCGTGGGTAAAATAACAGGGGAAGCCAAAAAAAAATTATTAAAAAAAAAATTATTCAATATTTTTATTAATAATTTTTTTTTTTTTTTTTTTTTTTTTTTTTTTTTAAGTCAATCAGTCACCATGTACACTACAGTATGGCTCGGCGGCCAGTCAAACGTTATTTTTATTTATTTAACAGATTGCAGAATGGGTACAATACAGTACGGCTCAATACACATTTACGATGAATTGAAAATGGGGGACCCTGATGTAAACAAGACGAAAGTCTTTCTCTGGTCTGCATCCCCTTAACAATTGTATGTATTGAGCTGTACTGTACTGTACCCATTCTGCAATCTGTTAATAAAGTTTTCATTCATTCACACACAATTGTATAAGGGGATGCAGACCAGAGAAAGACGTTTGTCTTGTTTACATAAGGGTCATAAATACTGCATGGGGCATTAGTTAATTTTTGGTCCGATTTTTCCTTGCGCGATTTTGCGCGCCGCGTGGGAGCAAATTCGAGACACATATTCGGTTGCAAAAAGGTGTCCCACGGTCTCCTCTATGGCCGTGAATATTTTCACGCGGATCGGAATCACGGCGCGCCCGTGGGACACTTTTCCGTTTCGGCGAGTTTATTCCACGCTTTCTGTTTTCCTTTTCTAAGCATTTTAGGGGCTACATGTGAATCAGTAAAAGTTGCGGGACGCCCAGATGTTTCCACGATAGAAAGCTCGCGTGGATCCCATAATAGGCTCACTTAATACAGCGTTTTTAAAATCACGCGACATTTTCAGGGTCGCGAGCCGACCTTTTCCCCTCGTTTTCGATGATGGAAGTGATTTAGGAAAAGCTTCGGCACGCCGAGAGGTCCCCGTGGATTTAATCTCGCGAGGATCGGGGCAATATTCGGTTACGGGTTAATACAATGTTCAGAGTGCAGAGGGGAAAATATGGCACCTGCCCCGCCTCCAGGTGGAATATTATGCTGAACGTCTTCCTCCCAGCTCCGTTTTAAACTTTTAGGGTGTGGCCAGTGGCAGTCAGCTCGAATCTGATTGGCTAGGATCGGATTTGGAGTTTGGACTCACTCTATAATGCTGGAAGCCTGGAGAAAGAGACCTACCCACTGCTTCTCTCCTATACTAGCTGCAGTAGTGAGCACAGTCTGACAGTGTGTTAGAGGGAGTGAGAAGGAGAAGAGGGAGACATAAAAAAAAAAAAAAAAAAAAAACACAGATGCACAGATGAATGTAAACTATATTAAAAAAAAATTATATTTTAATTTTTTTTTTTTTTCATATTTCATATTTCATAATTTGATATGAAATTTATAGGGAGGCATGGCTTCCGTTGGCTTCCACAAGGATTCGCCACTGCACAGGACCGATAACAGATACATAGGGAGTACATTAGAAATTACAGTCAACAGGCTCCAGACAATAGGTAACCACAGAGTGGTTGCCTGTAGTACCGCGAACAGGCCGCCGGAGGGCGGCAGAGGATTGTCTATGTTCAGAGAGTTCCTGAGTCCAAAGGGCAGATTGTGACACTTTCATGTCATGGTGCCCCGAATTGTTGCACATTAGGCCGTGGACCCCCGTCTGCTAAGATGTTTGTTGTTAGATGATGTGACTATGTCGATGGGTTCTATAGTTGAGATAAAAAAGTGGACAAAGTGAACCCTATGATCAGAATAGTCACTCTCTTATGTTGCCCAATTTAATGTAATTGAATTACATTTTTATTTGTTCCGTTCACGCTAATGCACAGTTCCGTAAAAGAAGAAAAGAAAAGAGTATTTCATAATCAAAGCCCATTCCATGAGCGAAACGGAGCAGGGAGAAGAAAATCGTATATTTCGTCTGCCCCTTACTCAATAAACAATAAACAAACAATAGAAATATTGTCAATTATACAAATGTATCAATCAATACCAAAAACAATAGTCACACGCAAAGCTGTTACCCCTCGAAGTCGAATTGTTCTTTATACATTTTCTTGAACTGAAAGATATTTGTACAACTCTTTAAATGGTTCTGTAGAGAAGTCCACAGTTTTACACCACACACTGAAATACACATTTGCTTTATAGTAGTGAGCGTTTGTCTCACTTCTCTGTTGGAGGGGACGTCTGGACCCTGTGGCACACCTTCCAATGGTAGACTTTCTATTGTGCAGCACCTTGTTTGTTTTTAAATGTGCTATATAAATACCTTTGACCTTGACCCTGAAATTGACCTTGAACTTGAACATTTTGAACTTGAACTTGACTGAGCATTGAAATTTACGGGCCTAGTGGATTACAAAACTGCCCTCATTGTATACAAAGCCAGATACAAGCTAATCCCAGGCAACATTCAAAAATGGTTCAGAGACAGGGAAGGTGAATATAATTTAAGAGGGAGAGGGAATCTCAAACAATCAATGGTATATACCACGCTGAAAAGCATGTGCATATCGGTGTGTGGAGTGAAGTTGTGGAATAATTTACCCGAATACATCAAAATGAGTAAACATGTGGCACAATTTAAAAAGCAGCTAAAAAAATACACATTAGAAAAATACAGAAATGATTAGTGAGGATAAACAAAGTTATGGTATATTGTGTATGTAGTGATGTACTATATTCACTGCTGTCAAGTGAATCATGTTTTTATTGTAAACTTTTAATATAAGTAAGAATTATATTCTATATTGTAATATACTAAATTATGTAAATTCTAATAAAATTTATGGAAGAACAAATACAAATGTAAGGGGGTAGGGATCAATAAGCTAAGCTTCCCTCTACTCCTTTTTTTGGACATGTCTGCTAACCAAACACATTGCTCTTTTGTTTATAAATCCAGTTTTTTTCTTTGTTCTTTTTTAAATGTTTTTTTCCTTTAAGGATTTTTTTTTTAATTTGTTGTTAAGATTGTTTGGTCTGACGGATCAAGACACTGTGAGTTGTTTGAAGAAATAAGAAGAATAAAATGTCCAAGAAATAAACTTTTCATTCATTCATTTAACTTGACCTTGACGTCATTGAAAATGAGGGCTTGCCCTCAATGAATTCTGGAGTTGAAATAAATTGATTGAATGAATATTATTTTCTCATTGGCCTAACCCGAATGAAATAGCGGAACAAAAACGATTCCCCGATTGAGAACCACAGTATCGCAGTGTCAATACGACGCTAGGCTGCCTGTAGGGGGCGCCGACATCACCTGTCCAAACAAAACCTTTTCCACCCAAGTTTTTTTCCCTCGGATATTCCAGCATCTGTTAGTCGTGTCCGACACTTCGCGTTATGAATGCAAATTAGCATGTATTATTCCAATAAATCACTCAGTGTCCAATGTCAATGCTTCAGCGAGTTATGTGAATGTCATTGCATGCATAAGTAAGATAAATTAGAAATGTAACATACAAGGAGGTGCAGGAGGGATATACAGCGAGAAGAACACTGGGACAGACTTTGATTTACATAAGACCTGTAGTTATTTTACCATAGCAAGATCTTTACTGTCACAGCGATTCACAATGTATTCAAACACAAAGGCTGCAGGGGAAAGGAAGAAACTAAGCTCTCTCTTCTATATCTCTGCTTGTTTTGCACATGCAGAATGAGGGCTCTGAGATGTGGCCAAGATTTCAAATCACAGTATTATTCATGTTGTAGGGATATTTGACTATATGTTGTTTTTATGATATATTTACAGTACACTGAAATATGGCATTGTATTCATTCATACAATTCGTTTTTTTTTTTTTTTTTTTTTTTTAATATATTATTGTTGTCTATTATTCCAAGGGTGTAGGTCTGGTTTCAACATTGGGGGGCACTTTAACCCTTTCACTGCCACACAACAGAATTAGCTCCAATCTCCGCTACACCACCCAGTCTCCCCTGGACATTTTGAACATCTTCAAACACTTCACTTCCTGCATTCTGGTGAACTTTTATGAGAGGCACGTCTGCAGGGTTGAGATGGTACGGTCCAGTAGGGGTGTCTGCAGGGTTGAGATGGTACGGTCCAGTAGGGGTGTCTGCAGGGTTGAGATGGTACGGTCCTGTAGGGGTGTCTGCAGGGTTGAGATGGTACGGTCCAGTAGGGGTGTCTGCAGGGTTGAGATGGTACGGTCCAGTAGGGGTGTCTGCAGGGTTGAGATGGTACGGTCCTGTAGGGGTGTCTGCAGGGTTGAGATGGTACGGTCCAGTAGGGGTGTCTGCAGGGTTGAGATGGTACAGTCCTGTAGGGGTGTCTGCAGGGTTGAGATGGTACGGTCCAGTAGGGGTGTCTGCAGGGTTGAAATGGTACGGTCCTGTAGGGGTGTCTGCAGGGTTGAGATGGTACGGTCCAGTAGGGGTGTCTGCAGGGTTGAGATGGTACGGTCCAGTAGGGGTGTCTGCAGGGTTGAGATGGTACGGTCCAGTAGGGGTGTCTGCAGGGTTGAGATGGTACGGTCCAGTAGGGGTGTCTGCAGGGTTGAGATGGTACGGTCCTGTAGGGGTGTCTGCAGGGTTGAGATGGTACGGTCCTGTAGGGGTGTCTGCAGGGTTGAGATGGTACGGTCCTGTCTGCAGGGTTGAGATGGTACGGTCCTGTAGGGGTGTCTGCAGGGTTGAGATGGTACGGTCCAGTAGGGGTGTCTGCAGGGTTGAGATGGTACGGTCCTGTAGGGGTGTCTGTAAGGTAGAGATGGTACGGTCCTGTAGGGGTGTCTCCAGGGTTGAGATGGTACAGTCCAGTAGGGGTGTCTGCAGGGTTGAGATGGTACGGTCCTGTAGGGGTGTCTGCAGGGTTGAGATGGTACGGTCCAGTAGGGGTGTCTGAAATTGTTGGTTAATATATAGTTACAGGTAAGAAGGATTATTGTTATGTTATTATATAAATGTAATCTTATTTTGTACCTCTTTGAGGGGCGGGGGGGGGGGGGTCGTTGTCTTTCATATTAGCTATATTATTCAACAAAAATATATCTCTTCTCAATACCGCAACCCCCCCTAAATATATGCCTATGTATTATTCTAACCCTTTAAAGTTGTAACTTTTTCTCAGCATTCTAAAGCTCCATAGCTCTCAGTGGCCAGAAGCCTCGTCATTAGAATCATTAGAATCTCCCATTTAAACGCATTTAACCTGAAAGGGATAATAAACAAATGCTGCCAAATTAAATGTTTACAAACCACTTTCTCCACCGCCGTCTCCTCACCTGCAGTACAGACGGCTATAATCACCTGCAGTACATGTTCCGATGATTGGCTTAACACTATGGCGACCGTTCGGCGCCGTCTAATGTGGTTTAAAAACCGATGTACTTTCAAAGAGCTTTATATATCATTTATAGTATTGCTATCTGTCCATTCTCATTGTCACTTGAGTGCATAAACCGTGCCTTCATAATGGCTTAAAGAAAATAAAAATCCATCGGTTGGTTGTCATTTTATAGCGTCGTGAATATAACTAGGATGCTCGATATTGGCTTTTTTACCGATACCGATATTCCGATATTGTCCAACTCTTAATTTCCGATACCGATATCAACCGATACCGATATATGCAGGGTTTCCCCCCCAAAAAAACATAATAATTTCAGGTAACTAATAATTTCACTGGATGCAATATTGTTATTGTTTTATTTTTTTTTTTACCGATACCGATATTTTCCGATATCACATTTTACTGCCGATATCGGCCGATAATATCGGTCGGCCGATAATATCGGCCATCCCTAAAACACTTTTCGTCTAGGCTTTTTTCCCGGGAGCTAGATAATAGGATAAACGTTGGCGCCGTTATATCAAACGCCATTTCTGCTGTATATATACGAATGAAATAAAACAAACTGCGTAGCATCCGGACTATTACAGAGCATCTATGGATGAAATGGGGGCGGCGGGGAACGCCGATTACTATTATTGAACTGCAATACAGTGAGTGTTCAATATAGCATTTTCATTGACCAATCACGTTACGTTATAAAACAATGTCCAATCTAGCTGTAATTTGGGGTAATATTATCCTACCGTCAGGCCATGTGATCGCCGGCAGCATTTCCTCACCACTCATCGGATTCTGGTAGATCGATATGCACATTGGCTAATCATAAATCCCATTATTCCACGCTGAAAAAAACGCTCGGCAAACTAATCCAAGATGGAGGATGTTCGGCTGGGATCAGGGAACTATGATCCGCCCACAGGACTGTACTTTAAAAAAAATTAAAGAAATTCACAATGATACTGCAGTGGAGCGATGGCGCCCCTAAGCGGGTTTGGCCGGTACTGCATGTTTCGAAAATCAAATATCTGAAAAGAGGCTGGTAGTGGATCGGGTACCTAAAAAGCGCTATAAATATGGAATAAAACAATAACAACTCGTCACGTATATACTCGTGGCTCTGGTCCACATCGCGCTTTTTCAAAACCTGTATATATATACGTGGACGGACGCCATAGTGTTAAAGCACCTAGAGTTCGTACTGAACTGAAATCTGCTGTTAGCTTCTGTGCTCCTGACACGTGGAACATCATACTAACTCTAAAACTCAATACTTTGGTATCCTTTGGTCAGTTTAAATCCTTAATGATCAAAATGGTAAATGGGGCATTTATATAACAGCTTTTGTCCAAAGCGCTTTACAATTTGTTCCTCACATTTACCCATTCACTCACACATTCACACACCGACAGCGGAAGCAACCATGCAAGGTGCCAACCTGCTCATCGGGAGCAATTAGGGGGTTAAGTGTCTTGCTCAAGGGCACTTCGACACGCCGCCCGGGAGGAGGAGAGGGAATCAAAGCGGGAACCTTCTGATTACCAGACACCCCATAACTACTGAACTGATCAACTAGTCAACCATAATCTGCAGTTGGTCTTGTTTATTGTACAAACTCTATTATGCTTGCACTCATTGTATAGTGTATTGCTTATTGCGTATATGTATTGTATTCATCATGTATTTACCAGTATCTGCTCGACTGCAGCCTAGACGGCTGTAATCACCTCCGGAAACCCGCTTAGACGGTCCGTGGGACAAACCCGTACGAGACGGGCGTCCCTGGGATAAAACCTTAGGAGACTCGTGGCCTAATGCGTATCTATTCGGGGGAATCCTTATGACAGGGAAAAGGTGGGAGAACCCGCGGCTCTTATAATACGATGTACCCCCCGGGCCCTTTCCAGAGTGATCCGTGTGTAAGCCGAGCGCCACACAATGGCATTCTAATTTGTCATTCCTGCCGGCCTGGCACCTCGCTTGTCGGAGAGCTCCGGGAAGGTCATCCGGCAGCTCTGACCCGCGGCGGGCAGAACAATGAAACCTCGGCAGCGCCGGTCGCCGTGATGTGCTGCTTTCAAATGGATCGCAATCTCATTGCCACGGCGGAATAATGTGTGTGTTCGTCTGCCGTATTTCCCCCGTCGTCATCATCATCATCATCATCATCATAATTATTATTATTGTTGTTGTTGTTATTATCTCTTTAACACATTCACGGCTGTTTACCTTCTGTATAGAACGGCAGTGCTGTAAGTCAATGGGGCGCTTTGTTCACTTGCGAGTGCTTACAATATATCTTATCTATGGGTCTAATACACCCGTCGATTGTCAGTGAGCTGCTTCCAGTCAACATGTACAAAACAGATTGTTTTTTCATCCGTACATTTCCGTTTTATACCGTTTCGAATATGAGTATAGTTTTTTGGTGATTCTTAGTAATTCCAGGAAAAGACGCGATAATAGCCCTTTAGTGGAATCCACTAAACACGTTGTAATTTTTCGCCTGATTATCTAATCATCCTGAAATCAACGCTAGATTATCGTTATTATCCTTCCTCATGCAAGAGTGAAAAGCACGGCGCCCCCCCCCCCCCCCCCCCCCCCCTTATGGGCCGTTTCAGGCGACAAAATCCGTTTAGCGGTTCTCGAGTTACATGCCGATATGTGAGGCGTGGGCCGATAGACGGCAGACTTTTTATTTTTTCAATATTTCATTTACGTTTAGTAATTTAGCTGACGCTTTTATCCAAAGCGACTTACAAGTTCTGTACGACAAGTCATCAGGAAGGGTACAACTCTGATCAGCTGAGTAACAATGTTCATCAAGGTGTTGAGTGCTACAGTGTAGGTTAGTTTATTAGGACAAGTGCATGACAGTAAGGTTAGTTAGGGTTAGATTTATTATTATAATTTTTTTTGATAATGATTGAAAAAGTATAAACCAATTCCCTCTCTGTGCATTCAATAGAAAGCTATCTGGCTGGGGCGCTCCAGTAGCACACCGCATACGTAGCGCACTGAGTCGCGAAGCGGTCGTCCCGGGTTCGTTTCCCAGTCCCGGTGGCCATATGCTGCATGTCTTCCCCTCTTCTCCTCCCGTTTCACCCTCTCTCCTCTGTCGGTCCTGCGTGGCCAAAAGGTCCTGCGTTGACCAAAAAAAATGCTGAAAATGCTATAAATAAAATCTTTAAAAAAAATTAAATAAAGAAAGCTATCCGGCTACAAGCTAGCATAGCTTAGCACAAATGAATGGAAGCGGATACGGACCAGTAGCCTAGTTTAAAATTCCGGGAAAGGTGTTTTTGGCCAACAGCTATAGGCTAGCTGGTCCCTATCCACTTCCATTAATTTGTGCTAAGCTAGGCTAGCTAGCTTGCAGCCAGATAGCTTTCAACTGAACGCACAGAGAGGAAACTGGTATCTATCTTTTTATCTAACTCTGGAGAAGACGGTAGGCGCATTTCCCATAATGTGTTCCTTTAATCAACTGGGGGTTTGTTTGTGAGCAAGTGTGTCTCTAAGACGCCCCCCCCCCCCCCCCCCACACTCTAATTAAGACCACATCTTTTAGAATGGCTGAGGTCAGCAAAAGGTTTTAATTTAAAAAGCACTGCGTTGAGATGTGCGCATGCAGCCAGGGCTTCGGTTACTTCCCCGACTGATATGGTTTTAATTAACTCCTATCTTAGCCCGATCTTTCTGGCGCAGGCCGTCATCGTAACTCCCTCCCTCTAACAACAACCTTTAGTTAGAATAAACTGCTCTGTAAATTCCATGGCCTGGATCACGTGTTAAAACAAACACTGACCTCCGTATTCCAAGGATTAGTCTAATCAATAATCATGAATATTTAACTTATGCATTTTCTGGAGATGCAATCAGGAGAATGATGCTCTTAAAGACCCAGTCTGTGCCAACCGTGAAAAGAAAGATGGCAATGGAGACATGTTTTCATTGATGAATTGATTGACGGAGCTCTTGATATGAGGATATAGTTGACGACGGGTGAATATGAGTTTTTTATTGTAATTGCTGTATTTCTGACTGTAAAGGGCGTGTTTACGTTGGTAATGTTTGTAAACATGCAGAACTATATTACAATTTATAATTAACAACAGTTATGAATGTTTGAAATTTTTCCGTCCAT
Organism: Notolepis coatsorum; assembly: GCF_963971535.1. NCBI lineage: Eukaryota > Metazoa > Chordata > Actinopteri > Aulopiformes > Paralepididae > Notolepis > Notolepis coatsorum. Next base: position 5,877 of record NW_028173999.1, on the reverse strand, counting down.
AAATCAAACTCTTGAACAATCTTATATCTTGCATCACATTATTTAGTTTTTATCAACCTGCCTGTGAAGCACTTTGGTGCCAGTTGCCGCTGCCTGGAAATGTGCTATATAAATAAAATTTACTTGACTTGACAATACATGTGAGTATATACCTCACATTGGTTAAAAACATATCCAGACTGAGACTAGCAATTTCGGATAGTGGCTTTAATCTGTGGGTTTATGTATCTGTGGATTTAGGATAGCGACTTTAATCTGTGGGTTTAGGATAGTGGCTTTAATCTCATGGATTAGGATGGTGTTTTTAATATGTGGGCTTAAGATAGTAATTTTAATATGTTGGATTCGGATAGTGTCTCTAATCTGTGGACTCAGGATAGTGTCTTTAATGTGTGGTTTGTGGATTATGGCTTTATGTGGTTTGAGGATTGTGGCTTTAATCTGTGGGTTTAGGACGGTGGTTTAATATGTGAGTTGAGGTCCAGGATAGTGGTTTTAATATGTAGGATTAAGGATAGTGACTTTAATATGTGGTTTTATTAATCTGTGGATTTAGGATAGTGGCTTCAATATGTGGGATTGGGATATTGGCTTTAATGTGTGGGATTAAAATAGTGGTTTTAATCTGTGGGATTAGAATAGTGTTTTGAATATGTGGGATTAGGATAGTGGTTTTAATATGTGGGATTATGGTAGTGGATTTAATATGTGGGATTAGAATAGTGTTTTTTTAATCTGTGGGAATATGATAGTGACTTTAATATGTGGGATTAGGATAGTGGTTTTATTAAATGGGATTAGGATAGGGTTTTAATATATTGGATTAGAATACTGGTTTTAATATTTGGGATTAGGATAGTAATAATAATAATAATAATAATAATAATAATAATAATAATAATAATAATAATAATAATAATAATAATAATAATAATAATAATAATAATAATAATAATAATAATAATAATAATAATAATAGATCAAATTTATATAGCGCCTTTCATAGAACTCAAGGTCGCTTCACAATCAGGACAAAAAATAGGTCAAGTAAAATAGGGGGGGGGGGGGGAGGGGGGATGAGGGAAGGTAAGGGATAATGGACCTAATCTAATCTAAACTAATTGATGGGGAAAAGCCTTGGTGAAGAGGTGTATTTTTAGAGCGGATTTGAAGGTCTCCAGGGTTGGGGCGTTGCGGATTTCGGGGGGGAGAGAGTTCCAGAGGGTAGGGGACGCCACGCTGAAGGCTCTGTCCCCAAAAGTCTGTAACCTGGTGCGAGGGATGGAGAGGAGACCCAGATCAGAGGATCGTAGGTTCCGGAATGGAGTGTTCTGGTGGAGGAGATCAGACAGGTATCGGGGGGCGAGGGCATGGAGGGATTTGTAGGTGAGGAGCAGGAGTTTGAAGGTGATGCGGAACTTTCTACAGCGCCTTTCATAGAACTCAAGGTCGCTTCACAATCAGGACAAAAAATAGGGCTAGGGAAATAGGGGGAAAAAAGGGGATGAGGGAAGGTAAGGGATAATGGATAATGGACATATGGATAATGGATATAGTGACTTTAATATGTGGGATTCGGATATAGTGTCAATCGAAAGCAGTCCTTTACATGACTTGATTTAATTCTTCTGCTGACGAGACCTTCCTGGTGGTAGAATCAACTTGGCTCTCTCTAAAAAGGCTGTGCCACAGCTAGCTGGCACTAACTGTTATGGTTTGTAACCGACCCCAATCGCACAACACAAGACAGGTAGGAGAGTGAGCCAAAACAGGGCAAATATTTATTATAGAACAAAAAGCGGCACAGTCCCTTTAAGGGAAAACACAAAAACACTAGAGTCAAGGAAATATGGATGCGGCACTGTGCCTTTAAGAGGCGAACAGGCTAAGGGACTAAGGCTAAGGGCCAGGGCTAAGGACCAGGGCTAAGTGTCAGGGCCAGGACCAGGGGCACTGGAGAGGGGGAACAGGGACAGAGGCCCGGAGAGGCGGGCTGGAGACAGGGACAGAGAACAGGGTTAAGGCCTTGGACAGGGCGAGGGCCAGAGCTGCTTACAGGGATGAGGACAGGGTTCCGACGGCGGAGGCCTGGCACGGGGACAGGGGCCCGACGGCGGAGGCCTGGCACAGGAACAGGGGCCCGACGGCGGAGGCCTGGCACGGGAACAGGGGCCCGACGGCGGAGGCCTGGCACGGGGACAGGGGCCCGACGGCAGGGGCCTGGCACGGGGACAGGGGCCCGACGGCGGAGGCCTGGCACGGGGACAGGGGCCCGACAGCGGGGGCCTGGGCACGGAGATCCTCCTCGGATGCTGCAGACGGGCAGCGCAGAACAAAGGGGTCCCAGGGGACCGGAGCGAAGAGACGCATCCTCCCGTGGAAATAGGGAGAGATGCGCGCCGGCTTGACGTCTGGAGTGGGAACACTGGAAAACCTCCCGTAGAGAATTAGAGAGCGAAGACGGTGTCCCACTCCAGGCAAACGGCGACAGGTGGTGATGGCTGGCACGTCGTCTCACGCCGGAGACGCGGCAGGAGATGGTAACGTACAGGATGGTAACCGTACAGAACTCCATGAACACAGAGTGAACATAGATACAGAACGAACACAGAGTCCAGAACACAGAATCCAGAACACAGAACGACCCGACAAGGACTGGAGGGGAGTCTGCAACCTATGTACTCTCCCGAGGTGATTGCAAACTCCCAACAGGTGTGTGAAGGTAGAGGATCAAGGATGTCCAAGGGTGGGGGCTGGTGAAGAGTAGAGGAGAGTAAATCATCGCAAGGGTGGGGGCTGATGAGGAGAGTAGACAGGGAAAACACAGGAAAAAGGTCCAGGGACAGGCGAATCCTCACACTAACATCTTTAAAAAGCCCTTGAACCTGCTAAATGGCATCTGTGTCTGTCTAGTAATGACTGTGTAGTACACTCGGCATGCCTCGTGTGTCTAGTCAAAAGGTTTCTGATTGCCTATTCTGTAACCAAGAGATCTGATTGATCAAAACAGCACAAGTCACAGATTTAAATATGCAGTAACCTACTGGTGTGTGTGTGTGATTGCTGTACAGTGGTTGATTTGCACTTCCACAATACTGACGCACAAAAAACATCTTGCTCATATTATTCCACGAGTCAAGGCCCCTCAGTTAGTGGCCAAGGTCTCCTCTGTGCATACAGACAGCACGACAGCCATATAGTCAGGACATCGGTAAACAAAGTAAAATGCTCTACATAACTACATTCCACCTGCCCCCTATTTCCTAAAATAGATTGTTAGATTCACCGGCTTTAGATTTTGTATTAAAATAACATCCCCTTCCTCTTTCTCAATCCTCACGTGGAATCTAAGAACCCAGTGTTTGTTGTAGGAGTATCTTTGTGGCCCTTCTCCATAGTGGATGTTATAGATCTCATATAAGTATTATTGGATCTTCGAAGCAATGATAGATGGCGGATACACTTCGGTGAACTGCAGCGCGGGCCGATGAAAAAAGATGGTGGTTAGTGTGGATATACACACATACAGGGAGGATAGGACTAATACTTCCCACTTTACAGAAACAGAGTCGCAGGTGAGCGATGTGTGCAGATGATGAGTTATAACCCACGCGCACAGAGTGCACAACCTGCGCGCGAGTCTCTCTCTCACATACATTTACATTTATATTTAGTAATTTAGCTGAACGCTTTTATCCAAAGCGACTTACAAGTTCTGTACGACAAGTCATCAGGAAGGGTACAACTCTATCAGCTGAGTAACAATGTTCATCAAAGTGTTGCATGTTACAGTGTAGGTTAGTTTATTAGGACAAGTGCATGATGACAGTAAGGTTAGTTAGGGTTAGATTTTTTTATTTTTTATTTTTTTTATTTTTTTATTTCAGATAATGGTTGAAGAAGTGCGTCTTTAGTCGACGGCGAAAGATTGGACGGGTTTCGGCTGTCCTAACTGGGGTGGGTAGTTCATTCCACCATTGTGGGGTAAGGACTGAGAAAAGGCAGGTTCTCCTTGATGACCCTCCCGGAGCTCAAGGTTCACCAGCTGCATTCTCGACTGTGATGGAAAGGTTGATCAGGGGGGAGGATTTGGCCGGCAGGTGGAGCAATTCTGTTTTGCTTAGATTCAGTTTGAGGTGGTTGGTCGTCATCCAGACGGAGATGTCAGACAGGCAGGCCGAGATCCGCTCAGAGACGTGGATATCTGAGGGAGGGAAGGAGAGGAAGAGTTGAGTATCATCGGCATAACAATGATACGAGAAGCCATGAGACGTGATAATGTTACTCAGTGATTTAGTGTAGAGGGAGAAGAGAAGGGGTCCTAGGACCGAGCCCTGGGGGACACCCGTCCGCAGGGGGCGGGTGGCCGACAGGGTCCCTCTCCATGACACTTGGTAGGAGCGGTCATTGAGGTATGATGTCAGCCATGTCAGCGCAGAGCCAGCCACTCCCATCCCACTCCCGTTTCTGTGGAGTGGCCAGTCCTGAAGCCTGACTGATTAGGGTCTAGGAGGTCATTCTGTAAGAGATAAGCAGTAAATTGGTTGGATACAGCACGTTCAAGTGTTTTAGAAAGGAAGAAGAGAAGAGAGACAGGATGATAGTTGCCTATGACGGTGGGGTTCAGGGTTTTTTTATGAGCAGTGTGACTCTGGCTTGTTTTAGGGAGGTGGGGACCACCCCCGAGTTGAGGGAGGAGTTGATGGTTGCAGTTAGGAATGGGAGGATGTCTGGTGCTATGGTCTGGAGGAGTGGGCAGGGTAGCTGGTCCAGCTGGCATGTAGTCAGACGGTTTGACGTTACCAGTGTCAGGGTCTCGGCTTCTGTAATGGGAGAGAAAGATGACAGAGTGAAGGATGAGGTTCTCGATTCAGTGTTTGGAATGGGTGGGGGTTGGGGTTGGGAGAAGGAGCTGCGGATGTTCTCCACTTTTTCCTCAAAGAAGATTGCAAAGTCTTCGGCAGAGAGAGATGAGGGGGGAGGGGGTGGGGGGGGAGTGAGGAGGGAGGACAGGGTAGCATGCAGTTTGTGAAGCTTCTTGGCAGAGGCCTCGATCCTGTGGTGAAAGAAAGAAGCTTTGGCATTAGTAATTAGGGATGCACCAAAATTTCGGCACCAAAAGTTTTCGGCCGAAAATGGCAAAAAATTGCCTTTCGGCTTTTGGCCGAAAGAGTTTTTTTTACCGAAAATGTATCACCCAAACAGAAACAACCTAACAACCTTGCGTGTTGTTGTGATGATGTCGCGCTGTCGGGAGTCGCGCTGTTTCTATGTAAACTCTGCGCGCAACGCGTCCAATAAATGCGTCTTTAACATGCTTTAATATCCTTATTTACTATATCCCCGTCGCGGTTAATCACTGAGTGATCTAATATGCATATTATTCAGAGCGAGAGGGGGGGGGGGGATTGTGTTTCTCACATTGACGCTGTCCGTCTGTCGCGCGTCTACTGTGCCGAGTCAAGCGAGCACATTCAGCTGGGGACTAGAAAGGTGCGCTCAGTAGAGCACAGATATCCGCTGCGGCAGCCAGAGAAAAGATGGAATTAATGTACTGTATGCATTCAGAAGTGCTGAATAAATGTTTTATGGACCCATAATAGTGATTATTTATTATTTAAGTTAAGTTTTGCCATAATCATATATTTTTCCATAATCATAATGTTCCACAACATTGGTAAAAAAAATCTATTCTATGAATCATTTTCGGCCTTTCGGCTTTCGGTTTTCGGCCAACTGTTTTCTATTTTCGGTATTGGTTTCGGCCAAGAATTTCCCATTCGGTGCATCCCTATTAGTAATGGTTTTGGAGAATGTTAACAAGAGGTTGTGATATGTGACGATGTCAGCAGTGAGGCATGACTTTCTATACTTCCT
>NW_028174000.1:2500-10030 GCF_963971535.1 Notolepis coatsorum | reverse complement strand
GGCGTACCACGGGTGCATCTCACAGAGCGGCCTCATGATTGGTTTAAAAAGCAGCTATACAAAGGCCAGACGCCACCCCGAAGGGGCTCTGATTGGCGGGGCTTACCCAGGATTCAGCGTGGCTGATTGGTGCCGCGAGCTGTCATTCTCCAGCGTTCCGTGATGTCGCTGCGTGTTCTCTCAGAAGGGGAGTGATTTAGTGCACAGCGGGGCCTATTGGGTACAAAACCACTAACAAGGACAAGAACCGTGACTTTGTTCTTCTCCTTGAGTGCTTGTTGTTCTTGGTTAGGCAGTAAATAGAAGGCAGGAGCGACTTCCTCTTTCAACTTTCAAAACATCGGAGTCGGACGGAGTCGGACGTGAGAGATTGTCTCCGAGGCCGTCTCCCTCTCCTCCTCCTCCGATGCTTAACCAGGGACAGACTCTGTCGCCAGAATACCGTCCTTTCGTTCTCCAGATTTGTCCCCCCCCCCCCTCCCAACACCCGGGGCCCTTTTCGACTTAATGGGGAAATATTGCTCAAAATACAGAAGACTTCGACTTCACGTGCCTAATGCAAAACATGGACCCATTACCCGGGAGTGGAACCCGGATCTGTTTGTCATAACGGTTCCACCGCAAACATCACTGGAAGTGGCCCTAATGAGCTCGTTGTGTGTAGGGTTTTTATTCGGTTAATTATGGCCCTCGTCTCGCCGACCGCATTACATGTACGTTTTCTCTCGTCCCCAGTGTTCCCGATGATTTGATTGCCGTACAAACCGGCGGTACCGTCGTGACTGGCACACACTGACTGGCACACACTGAGCCCCAGAGGGGTGTAACGGATTCCCCCGTCTGAGGTCACCATTCCATTAGATTCCTTTGCGATTCTTTAAGCGTTCAGATGTATTGGGACTACAGAGCTCTAATTGTATTATGTTATGTATACATATACATTTATTACAGAGCTTGCTTTGGCTCGGAAAAATACAGTTTTTGATTTTAAAAATGTAACTATGCCGTAAACATTATGTTAATCCGCTCCATACCACCATACCGTCATACCGCCATACCATCATACCACCATACCACCCTACCACCATACCACCATACCACCCTACCACCCTACCACCATACCACCCTACCACCATACCACCCTACCACCCTACCACCATACCACCCTACCACCATACCACCCTACCACCCTACCACCATACCACCCTACCACCATACCACCATACCACCCTACCACCCTACCACCATACCACCCTACCACCATACCACCCTACCACCCTACCACCATACCATCATACCACCATACCACCCTACCACCCTACCACCATACCACCCTACCACCCTATCACCCTACCACCATACCACCCTACCACCCTATCACTACACCACCATACCACCCTACGGTAAAACTGAGATCTGTTTGGCATCTCATATCTTGTTTCAAGAACACCAACCAAGTGCTAAAAAAGTGTACAGAGGAATGTTGGTACACTGTACTGTAATACACTGTACTGTAATACACTGTACTGTAACACACTGTACTGTAATACACTGTGCTGTAATACACTGTGCTGTAATACACTGTGCTGTAATACACTGTGCTGTAATACACTGTACTGTAATACACTGTACTTTACTGTAATACACTGTACTGGATGGTTCTGTGTTCTGTGAGATTGTTACACCCTCACCGGTTCACGGGTCAAGAGAGATGAACGTTAGTGTACGTCTCATTTGCTGATGTCTTTTTCCCCTCTGTTTCTCTGTGTTGCAGGATCTCCAGTAAGTACACCCCCCTCTCCCTCCATCCATCCATCCCATCCAGGTAGTTTAGAGATCAGCTAGTAGTGTCCCAGACGACAGCACTTCTTTTATACTGTATTAACATTGCAACGAGGGTAGATTCTTTGCTCGTGCAACAGGTAAGTGGGATGGGAGTTGTACTGTATCTCTCACACACACACACACACACGCACGCACACACACACACACACACACACACACACACACACACAATGATCATTCCTCTACAGCACGGTAGCGTGTTAATCAAAGTGACCTAAGCTGAGATATTTAAGCAATTGGAGCCACATGCACACAGACATGCACACACCCACCCACCCACCCACACACACACACACACACACACACTTTCATGGGTGGTCCCGAGCATGCCTTAGCATGTCTCTCTGTGCGTGTGTGTGTGTGTGTGTGTGTGTGTGTGTGTGTGTGTGTGTGTGTGTGTGTGTGTGTGTGTGTGTGTGTGTGTGTGTGTGTGTGTGTGTGTGTGTGTGTGTGTGTGTGTGTGTGTGCGTGTGTGTGTGTGTGTGTGTGTGTGTGTGTTTGCGTGTGCAAGTAAGTGCATGTGTGTGCACACGCACATCTTTTACATCACAATGCTATGTTAAGTTATTTGCCTCTATGGGGCTATAATTCCTATTCATGCACACACACACACACACACACACACACACACACACACACTCACTCACTGTAATCTGCCTTTGGTTTGGGAGCTGTTTGCACACTCACTGACACTAAGCTAACCAATGTGAGGTTAACTAACAATTAAATGGTCTAGACTAGAGTATAGGTTCGAGTCTTTTGTCCTCTAATAAACTCTAAATTCTATTTTAAATAGAAGTCTACCATAAGAATCTGTTAAAAATACCATTATTACACTTAAAATATTACATTCAGTTGGACCAAAGACGTGGCACTTTGGATTGGTCAGTGTTGTGTCAGTGGGCGTGTACAGAATGTCGTGTGGAGTTGTGGATTGGTGCTCTGAGCTGTCTGATGCCCTGTGCTTTGCTCTCTAACCTCACCAGGGCAAGGCTGGACGGGATGGATACCCGGTAAAAATGATTTGATTTGTCATTCACCCTGTCACTCTCAGAAACAGGCCAATCACGTGGCTGTTCTCCCTGCACACTCTGTTCTTATGTACTGTATCTACTCGAGCTGCTATTTTAGGCCTTTCGCTCATGGTTTCCTTCTCTTTTTTCATCTGTTCCTGCCTTCCTCGTAAGTCCTTGACCCAACGGAAGTGGGTCGCTGGGGACATTCTGGGTGAACTTTTCGTCTCTATAGTTGAGGATATATGGTGGACGACTCCAGTGAGGTTAAGGTACTGTAAGGGTTAAAGGGATAGTACCGATTTTTCGGCATTAAGTGATAAAAGTGAAATAAGTTAAATACTTGCTAGTAGTAGTATAGTTGATGCACAGCCATTAGATTACTCACCGAGTTCTGGCCTGGTTCTGAGTGAACCGGGAAGATTCAGACTGAGGCTGTGAACGGGGTCATGAGACAGATATTTTTTTTAATCCACACCATAAAATGTGAACCATCCACGGCAGAATTGATTGATTGATTGAAAAGTTTATTAACAGATTGCAGAATGGGTACAGTACAGTACGGCTCAATACACACAATTGTTAAGGGGATGCAGACCGGAGAAAGACTTTCGTCTTGTTTACATCAGGGTCCCCCATTTTCAATTCATCATATGACACACACGACATACAGATAGACAGTACTGCTACATCTATACATTTATGACATACCAGATTTGCAAATACAGTACTGTTTGTGATAAAAAAAAAAAAAGTCATGCCTCGAGCATCATCGCCTATGCTTGATTCATGTTGTAACAAGGCCCGGAGCGTAGTAACTACATCACACACTGTGGGTTCCAACACATCGCGGGCGCTCTGAGGCAGAGCTAATGCTTGAGGCCTTACAGTCGTCTGTTGTAGATGGTTGTAAAACTGCTGTCCTGCAGGTTATGGTGTGGATTAATCCTTTTTCTGTCACGTGACCCCATGTGCTGCCGGTCCGAAGCTTCCCGGTTTCCCTCGGAACCGGGCCAGAACTCCAACCACGGGACTCAGTGAGTAAACCGATGCCATCCTCATCAACTATACTACTGGGAAGTATTTCATACCACTTAAAGGTGCTGTAAGTGATTTTCTTGGTTGAAATAAGTGGTGTAATGCAGATGGTTTGGTCCGTAACATGGGTCCCTCCACTCTGCAGTAAACACAAAATCCATGTTCTGGTATCCCGTTCTCACTTTATCCAATCAGGAGAGAGAACTCCACACTGCAAAAAATTGTCTGACAAAAATAGAAAATAAAAGGTTTTAAGCAAATATATGTGTTTGAAACAAGTGAAATAATCTGCCAGTGCAGTAAGCAAATTCGCCATGGCAGGATTTCTTGAAATAAGTCAAAAAGAATATCTCTCTCCAGTTTGGATGAAGTGGGAACGAGATACGAGCAAAGTGTATTCTCCGTTTACTGCAGAGCGGAGGGACTGGGAGACCCACGTTACTGACCAAACACACTATATCAGCGGTGATGGCTGTCGGAATGTAGAGCTACTTATTTGAACAAAAAAGAAAATACCACTTACAGCACCTTTAATGTCCACAAATCTAAACTATCCCTTTAAGGTTGAGAGAGTTTGGCTTTATAAACAGCCATAAACAGACGCCCACGGGCAGAAAATAGGAACACTCTATGTTTGTACAGTACTTTCACCCCAGAAAGTCCCTGGCGACCGACCGTCCCTCGGATCCAAACCTAACGCTTTCCCCCACCAGCGATCCACGTGTCCTGTTCCAACCGTGAGAATCAACAGTTTAGCTAAGCGACTCTCGTGACACCCACACAAACAAGCAAGCAAACACAAACAAGCAAGCAAGCAAGCAAACACACACGCCAGATGGACTATCGCGCCCTGCCGCTTGCACCCTGTGACTCATCATGACATGGAAGGGGATGACATCACAGCAGCTGGAGAGAGAGAGAAGGATGGGTTTTCAATGTCAGGCTGACCAGAGCATCAGCAGCGGCAGCAGCCGTGTCGAAGGTTGTGTTGGTGTTGTACTGCAAGAGTCACTGCTTTAGCTGTGTTGTAGATGCATTGGTTTTTACAGGGCTGCGGTTTGGCCGTCTATCGCCAGTGCTGCGTTTCCCCAATGACCTTTTCGGTGGGTTTTTAAGGCTCTGTTGCTGTTTATCAAGTAAATCTCTCGCTGATTGTCACCAGTGAGGCGTTGCAGGGGGGGGGGGGGGGGGGGGAGCTGGACGCCGATCCCAACCTTCTCCTGTGTTTTTTTTCTTTTTTTAGCCAGGGGTCTAGTGGCCTCTAGTGGCGACTCTCGGGAACTGTCTCCCTCCTTAGCACTTGTGTGAGATGAAGCCTAGTATGGCCATGACCATACTCCTCCCTCTGTACTGTCGATTAGTGCTGTTGTAGTCATGGGCTAAATCGAGACAGTGATTACAGATACCAGATACAAGAGAGCTTGGACTGTATCCCCGGGACAGGGAGGGGGGGGATGGGGGGGGTTCATGGGGTTGGATTTCAGGCTATAGTGTCTAGGTATGTGAGGAACAAACAAGGGGCTGACTTTACTGTACCCTGTGAGAGCGCGTTTCATCGCGCCGCTTTGGACTTCCGCGTGACCCGTGGTGGGTTCTGGTGGTTGCCACGGTGACCCACGATAGTTGTCCGGTGTTTGGGTGATTAGAAGTGTTGTCCCTCTGGGAATGTTGGGAAGTCCACCCCCCCCCCCCCACCCCCCCCATGGGACTCTCTCTCTCTCCCCAGTCAGATTCCCAGTCTGGCTGGCACTGCTCAGCCCTCCTGACGGGAAATGCCTGCTGTTAATTACACACAGGTGGACCTGGGGCAGTGTGTGGGGAATGTGCACGCTTTGCAATGGGACGTTTTTCACTGTGTTTGTGTATGGAGATGTGTTGTGTGCGCGCGTGTGTGCGTGTGTGTGTGTGTGTGCGTGTGTGTGCGTGTGTGTGTGTGTGCGTGCGTGTGCGTGCGTGTGTGTGTGTGTGTGTCTGTGCACGCGCACATTCATGTGTTTGTCTTTTACAGACATGTGTTTGTTTGAGTCTGTTTGTCATTTGTGTGTGTGTGTGCGTGTGTGTGTGTGTGTGTGTGTGTGTGTGTGTGTGTGTGTGTGTGTGTGCGTGTGTGTGTGTGTGTCTGTGTGTGTGTCCATGTGTGTTTTTCTGACTGCCTTCATCTTTAGTTCCCGATGAGATGTATCTTCTCCACATACCTACACTAGTCATGTTCTGATGGACGGTGTTTCGCTACAGAACCCCTGCTGCGTCTCTCTCTCCCGCTGTGTCCACCCGGGTCATGTCTCTCCCTCTGTGTCCACCCGGGTCATGTCTCTCCCTCTGTGTCCACCCGGGTCATCATGTCGTCGTCCTATTAGCTCCACGATTGCGAAAATGTGAAACAGTTTTTACATGTACAGGATTTCCACAGCTTGAGACAAGTCCTTCCTATGGGATGCATGTTGTAGGTAGATCAGTGGAGAGTTGTGTGTGTGAGCGTGTGTGTGTGTAGGTGTGTGTGTGTGTGTGTGTGTGTGTGTGTGTGTGTGTGTGTGTGTGTGTGTGTGTGTGTGTGTGTGTGTGTGTGTGTGTGTGTGTGTGTGTGTGTGTGTGTGTGTGTGTGCATGGGTGTGTGCATGGGTGTGTGTGTGCGTGTGTGTGTGTGTGTGTGTGTGTGTGTGTGTGTGTGTGTGTGTGTGTAGGTGTGTGTGTGCGTGTGTGTGTATGGAGTTTCAGTGAAACAACAGTAGATTAATCATTGTCATCATTAACACAGACAGACAGCACACTGCTTCATTTAGCTGCACTGGAGATGATCAAGTTTCCTAAGCAGGAGGAGACTATAGGCACACTCTGTGTGCGTGTGTGTGTGTGCGTGCCTGCGCGTGCGTGTGTGTGTGTGTGTGTGTGTGTGTGTGTGTGTGTGTGTGTGTGTGTGTGTGTGTGTGTGTGTGTGTGTGATTGCGTATGTAAATGACCCTGCAGGCATGTGTGTGATCTCCCTCCAACCACCCATCCTTTATATAACTCAGAACTATGAATATGGTGAGAATCGTGTGTGTGCGTGTGCATGTGCGTGCGTATGTATGTGTGTGTGTGTGTGTGCGTGTATGTATGTATGTATGTGTGTGTGCGTGCGTGTGTGTGTGTGTGATCATGTAACCAGTCACACCAGTAATATGTTATCCAGGTTATAGCTGTTGAAATGAGAGCCTCACACAGTGAAGCAGACATAGGCCAGGTAACGCCAGGGACACACAGGACAGAGAGAGACAGAGAAGAGAGAGAGACACAGGACAGAGAGAGAGAGACACACAGGACAGAGAGACACACAGGACAGAGAGAGAGAGACACAGGACAGAGAGAGAGACACAGGGGACAGAGAGAGAGACACAGGACAGAGAGAGAGAGACACAGGACAGAGAGAGACACACAGGACAGAGAGACACACAGGACAGAGAGAGAGAGACACAGGACAGAGAGAGAGACACAGGACAGAGAGAGACACAGGACAGAGAGACACACAGGACAGAGAGAGACACACAGGACAGAGAGAGACACAGGACAGAGAGACACACAGGACAGAGAGAGAGACACAGGACAGAGAGAGAGACACAGGGGACAGAGAGAGAGACACAGGACAGAGAGAGAGAGA
>NW_028174001.1:0-2000 GCF_963971535.1 Notolepis coatsorum | reverse complement strand
TTAGAGGGCGGTATAAGACAGTCTGCCAGCTCAGACACACTCAGAACAGTATGCACAAGGTGCCCCACTGAATTATGAATGGCAATAGAGAATAAAAGAAATACCGTGACAGAAACGTAGATCTACGTTTTTGGCAATCAAAGGGTTAAGGGCAACAGCATACAATAAACTTAGAATACAATTGTGGTTGGATAGAACTAACGTTACGATACCCATGTACATGTCGAAATACTTCCCAAAGGTCAGTGAATTCCACGACCACAACACCAGAGGGAGTTCCACAAACCATGTTCAACCCAGATTCGGCTCAAACAAGGGACTAAACACGTTTCGCAATTATGCCACATCAATGTGGAATGCCCTACCCACAGCTAGGGGTGGGGGGGAAAATCGATACGTAGTAGTATCGCGATACTTTGCGTGGCGATACTGTATCGATACAGGGACGCCAAGTATCGATATAACATTTTATATAAATATATATATATTTTTTTTTTTGTATATGGAAGTTGCATTGTTCGTTTCAATACCTGTAATAGTACAGCAGTCCACACACACATGTGCATTCAGTTAAGTTGTAATATGACTGTAATACAAACAGTTCAGTTTGTCAGGTACATGCAACACCGATTACAGTGTTTACATCTGTCTGCTTGAGAAAATACCATGTTCTGCAATTATTGAAGTGAGATGAACAGACTGAACTTTATTTTATTAGATAAAACATGTTGACAAAGTTTTACTTTGCAGTTGAAAAAAGGTAATAAATCGCAATATATCGCAATATTAATATCGCAATACTCAGCATATCGCAATATATTTAGTATCGCAATACTATCGTATCGTGACTCAAGTATCGTGATAGTATCGTATCGTGAGGCCTCTGGTGATTCCCACCCCTACCCACAGCCATAAAATAATGTGATTCCCTACCCACCTTCAAAACCGCCCTCAAAGAGCACCTACGGGAGGGTGCAATTCGAAACTGGCCCCCGTAAATTTCCATCAAACTAACGCTAATATCACGTTGACCTAGTCAGAGTATTAGAGTAATTACGGTAACCTGCAGTACGTCAGTGTGGTAACATAGCTGAATACGGGAGCTGGAGCTTTACGACGTTAGACTGATTTACGCTACTGACTGCATGTGGTTCTTTTGTACATATGCTCAACAACGGAGATAAAGTATTACCTCAACTAAAGCTACCAGACTGGACATTCCGTGTTTATTACATGGTGTCAGAAGTGGGACATTTGTTTTGCTAAGAGAGTGAATCATGGCGAAGTTTAGCCCACCAGAAAGTTTTTCTTTCGATAAACCAACGGAGTGGACAGACTGGAGGAGGCGGTTTGAGAGGTATCGAACAGCTACGGAGCTCACTAAGAAGCCTGGTGATGTACAAGTTTCTGCTTTGATATACGCAATGGGGAGCGAAGCTGAAAATATTTTCAAATCGTTCACGTTTACTGAAGAGGCACACGCGAACAACTACAAGATAGTGTTAGTGAAATTTGACGGCTATTTTTTCCCTAAACGAAACGTGATTCAATCACGAGCATGCTGTATTTCACCAGAGAGTGCAGCGGCCGGGAGAGCTGGCAGAGACATTTATCAGAGCTCTCTACGATCTATCAGAACACGGAGTTCGGTCAGTGTAGGGGCGAAAACATCAGAGACTGGATCGTAGTGGGGATTCAGGATAAAGAACAGTCTCGTAAGTTGCAGCTGATGTCAGACCTCACTTTAGCGCAAACTATACAGTCTGTACGCCAGTCAGAGACGGTTAACATGCAAGTCAGTGCACAGGGGGAGGCTACGGGAGCCGCCGCGGCCATACAAGAGGTTCGGGGAGCGCGGAGAGAGAACCCCAGATGGCAACGCTACGCCAAGAGAGGAAAAGGCGCGGAACAGGGAGGGAGGTGCGGCCGTTGTGGGAAAATGGCGCACAAGGATCCAGAGTGGTGCCCCCCACGCAATTCAACTTGCAATAAATGCAACA
>NW_028174002.1:2500-5000 GCF_963971535.1 Notolepis coatsorum | reverse complement strand
GGATTTAGAGAATGCATAGAGATATACTACTCCAGATGCATTTAGAGAATGAATGTATAGCCCGACTGCAAATGGATTTAGAGAATGACTTTAAAGCTCTACTCCAGATTCATTTAGATAATTAATTTAGAGCCTCTACTGCAGATAATTCAGCATGTAATTCATGTAATTCAACCCAAAGAGAGCCAAATCATACGAGGAGGGACATTGAGCAATAAAGAGAGAGAGGAGAGAGAGACGAGAGAGAGAGAGAGAGAGAGAGAGAGAGAGAGAGAGAGAGAGAGAGAGAGAGATCAGAGAGAGAGAGAGAGAGAGAGAGAAAATGAGACATCTTGGGTGTGAAAGAAGAGTAAATGCCTGAGCTCGCATTAAAATAGAGCTCTACTCTCATTAATATAGAGCTCTAACTCTCATTAATATAGAGCTATACTATCATTAATATAGAGCTCTACTCTCATTAATATAGAGCTATACTATCATTAATATAGAGCTCTACTCTTATTAATATAGAGCTCTACTCCAGATGAATATAGAGCTCTACTCCAGATGAATATAGAGCTCTACTCTCATTAATATAGAGTAAGGGGATGTCCGATATTATCGGCCTACCGATATTATCGTGGCCGATATCGGCATTAAAATGTAATATCGGAAAATATCGGTATCGGTTTTCAAAAAAATAAATAAAAAATCTTTTATTTTATTTATATTTTTTTACATTTCTATATCCTTTATTTACCCAGGCAAGCAAGTAAGAACAAATTCCTGATTTTATTTATTGTCAAAAGTATGCATAATGTTGTGTTAATTCCACAACAAGATATTGTAATGTTAATTACCTGAAATGATTCTGTTTTATGGGGGGGGAAACCCTGCATATATCGGTATCGGTTGATATCGGTTGATATCGGTATCGGAAATTAAGAGTTGGACAATATCGCTATATCGGTATCGGTAAAAAAGCCAATATCGAGCATCCCTAATAAAGAGTTATAATCCAGATGACTATAGAGTTTATGAATCCCTCTAGTGGATACACAGCAGAGCACACGGTGGATGGTGTCCCTCTAGTGGAGACACAGCAGAGCACACCGTGGATGGTGTCCCTCTAGTGGAGACACAGCAGAGCACACGGTGGATGGTGTCCCTCTAGTGGAGACACAGCAGAGCACACGGTGGATGGTGTCCCTCTAGTGGAGACACAGCAGAGCACACGGTGGATGGTGTCCCTCTAGTGGAGACACAGCAGAGCACACGGTGGATGGTGTCCCTCTAGTGGAGACACAGCAGAGCACACCGTGGTTGTAATGATGAGGAACAGCAGGAAGGAGCCTCTCAGCTGCTCAACAGAGCAAACATGGATTATATGGCAGCTGCTGATCAATCAGGATGAGATTAAAGCAGAGGAAAGTACATGGTTTGTTTGGTCTATGTGTTTGTGTGCATGTGTGTGTGTGTGTGTGTGTGTGTGTGTGTGTGTGTGTGTGTGTGTGTGTGTGTGTGTGTGTGTGTGTGTGTGTGTGTGTGTGTGTGTGTGTGTGTTTGTGTGTGTGTGTGTGTGTGTGTGTGTGTGTGTGTGTGTGTGTGTGTGTGTTGTATGTGTGTGTGTGCATGTGTGTGTGTGTGTGTTTGTATGTGTTTAAGCGTGCAGAGACAGAGAGCGAGACAGGCAGAGAGAGATAGAGAGGGAGAGAGGAGAGAGAGAGATAGAGAGAGAGATAGAGCGGTAGAGAGAGACAAAGAGAGAGATAGAGAGGGAGAGAGAGACAACGAGAGAGAGAGAAAGACAAAGAGAGAGAGAGAGAGAGAGAGAGAGAGAGAGAGAGAGGGAGAAAGGAGATAGAGAAAGAGAGGGGGAAATGAGAGAGAGACACACAGAGAGAGATATATTACATAAACAGTTATGAAACGCAATTTCAATTGACACTGACATTAAGCGATACTGGAGTCTCAAGGCGAGCACAGAAAGACTCAGAAGAAGCTTCTATCCCCAGGCCATCAGGCTGCTCAACGAACAATAAACACTATGCAACAACCATCAAATGCACACAGCACACACACCCACACACACACACTCACTTTAAACAAACAACACACTGCAGCACCCACTCTCTACACTTTAGATCACACAAACACACTTACACTTTATATTTATTGATAAAGGATTTGCACTACAACTCGTACACCTACTGTAAATTGTACCTAAATTGTACCTCATCCCATTTCTGCTCTCCACTATATAGTATTGTATACTAGTACACTGCATAGTATTGTATATTATATGGTAATTCAGTTATGTCTATTCTGCATCGAACATTGTACATATGTCTATACTGAACACTGTGGCCTCGTATTTTTTTACTTCTAATTTACATGCTATACTATGTTATTTTATTTCATACTTATCTTGTCTTGCACAGTGTCTGGAGCGTAACAGTAAGACGCATTTTGTATAAAAGTATTCTGTACTTCTGTATGACAACTATTAAAGAAACTTGAA
>NW_028174003.1:25000-45000 GCF_963971535.1 Notolepis coatsorum | reverse complement strand
GAAATGATTCTTATTGGGGATTGGAACACGGATATGCAACAAAAAGATGCACCCGTCTTCAAATCCTACAATAGGTTTTGTGATCTCCACGGCCTCAGCCAGCTAATCACACAACCCACACGTCTGTGTGAGTCAACTCAGACTACCATTGACCTCATCCTGACCTCTGACAAGTCAAGATCGCCAATAAAGGGGTTATAGCATGCGGGTTAAGTGATCATTATATGATATTCTGTACCCGCAAAAGCTAAAACAAAAGGCTGGCTGTCACAAAACAGTCACATCTAGAGACCTCAAAACCTACTCTAGCCAGGCCTTTAACCAAGAACTGGAGGGTCTGGACTGGTCAGATGAGCTCAGTGGTACACTGGTTGAAGAAACATGGCTTGGCTTCAAAACCAAATTTTCAACGATACTAAACAACATGGCCCCCCTAAGAACCACCAGGGTAAAAAATCGCGCGGAGCCGTGGATGCACGCTGAAATACTGACCGCTATGAAAACCAGAGACAAAAAATGCTCTGAGTTTCGTAAAAGTCAGTCAAAGCTTACATAAGCACGAGCAGTGAACTCCAAGCCCACGTGACTGAACTCAAACTAGAAAGAAACAGACTAAGAAATGATGTAAACTCCATGATCAAAACAGCAAAAAAAATGTCATCAATGACAAAACCGAGGAAAACAAAAACAAACCACGTGAACTTTGGAAATTACTCAATAACCAACTAGGCTGCAGTAAAAAACTTAAACCAGATTCTCAAACATAAACATAAAGACGGACAACACGCTCATCACAGAAAAGCTGGATTTAGCCAATTACTTAAATAGTTTCTTCACAAACATAGCCACAACACTGGTAAACAAACTACCCTCCCACTCAGGGCATTATGGGGTAGAACACATAGTAGCATACTACAAGAACCTAGGGGGTCCACAAAGACGACTTCAAACTGGAAATGGTAACAACAGATGAGGTACTCAAAAAACTGAGCGCCCTCCAACCGAACAAGGCCACTGGCCATGACAACATCCCCTCCAAATTCCTCAGAGACTCAGCAGCCGCCATCACCCCAGTCATCACACACATAATAAACCTCTCCATAAAACAGGGACAACGTCCCCAAGGACTTCAAAATTGCGAGAGTGACCCCTCTGCACAAAAAGGCAGTAAATTAGACCCAGGCAACTACCGCCCTGTTTCTATCCTTACCTCCATCTCGAAAGTCATGGAAAAGATTGTATACGAACAGGTCGAAAAATACCTCGCGGAAAGAAATCTAATCTACGAATTCCAATCTGGCTTCAGAACATCCCACTCCACTGACACATGCCTTCTCTATTTAAACGACCACATCAAACAAGAGGTGGACGCGGGCAAATACTGCGGCATGGTCATGCTGGACCTACAAAAGGCCTTCGACACTGTCAATCACACCATTCTGATTGACAAGCTAAAAGCAATTGGTTTTGATAGTCTATCAGTGAGCTGGATGCAATCCCACCTGGAGGGGAGAGAGCAGATGGTGGAGGTAAACGGTACCCTATCCCCCCCCCCTCACAGTAAGCTGTGGTGTTCCACAAGGAAGCATACTAGGTCCGCTACTGTTCCTAATTTATGCAAATGACATGTCGTCAGCTTGTGACTGCAACTTGTTCCTGTTTGCGGACGACTCAGCCCTGCTGGTCTCTGACAAGAACAAGTTACAGGTTGAAAAAACCCTCAGCTCAGAACTAGGCAAAATCTGCATATGGCTCGCTGATAACAAACTATCATTACACATGGGCAAAACAGAGTCCATTCTCTTCGGTTCAAATAACAAACTCAGCAAGACCGACGGCTTCTCAGTTACAGTGGGTGACAATATTGTCACAAGGAAAGAAGATATTACCTACCTGGGTTCCATCCTAGAGGCAAATCTTTCTGTGACAAAATGGCATCCAATGTAATAAAAAAAGTCAACCAACGAACTCGATTCTTGTACCGGATCTCCTCTCTGGTAAACAAGAATACCCTGAAGACTCTAGCAGGAGCACTCATTCAGGGGTACTACGACTATGCTTGCACCTCATGGTACCAAAGCACCTCAAAGGCGCTAAAAACAAAAGTACAAACATCTCAAAACAAACTGGTCAGACTACTGTTTGACCTTACTCCTAGAACCCACCTCACCCCTGCCCACTTTGACAACCTAGGATGGCTTAGAGTAGACAACGTGGCGTGGCTGGGTCCGGGGTTGACACTGTTGTTGTTGTTGTTGTTGTTGAAAAGGATGTTGTTGTCGTTGTTGATCGCGACGGCAGTCATCACTGCTCCGGTGACGGGTGGAGGATGTTGGTGTCGTTGAAAAGGATGTTGTTGTCATTATTGTTGATCGCGACGGTAGCCGTCACTATTTGTGGGAGCCTCTGATTCATCACTTTCTGTTGTAGTCGTGTAGTCGGGCCCGGGTTTAATTTAATAGCTCCCGCAAGGAGTAGATAAAGGATGATTATCGTCCTTCGATCTAGTTTACCTGCTGGGGGCATTTTCTTCCGCTCCGGATTTGCCGTTAGGAACCCGTGGATAGCTGCGGTTCTGATGGCCCGATGTTTCTGCTCCGAGCCGTCGAGGAGGTAAAAGTCATTGTGTCGACCGCTTTCTCTTCCGATTTCTCTTTTATGAATGAATGAATGAATGAAAACTTTATTTAACAGATTGCAGAATGGGTACAATACAGTACGGCTCAATACACACAATTGTTAAGGGGATGCAGACCTGAGAAAGACGTTTGTCTTGTTTCCATCAGGGTCCCCCATTTTCAATTCATATAGACATTTATGACATACACAACATACATGACATTTATGGCATAGGGACATACAGGTATTTAGTACTGATACATTTGTGACATAGGCGGTATTCAAATATACAGTACTGTTACCCCTAGATCCTGACAGAGTATATACATATGATGGGGAGGGGACTGTACATTAGGAGGGGGTGTTATCCGTTTGGTTTAGCTTTCTTGATGAATTAAAGTAATCTGTAATCCATAGTAGGAAGATGATGAAATGTATGAAAAACCTTGTTGGTTTTCCGTGTTGATTATAGTTGTTGCTGGAGTTCTTGCTGGAGCTCAGAGATTTGCGACCGTCCATGGCGAGCGTCGATGTACCTCAAAGGCACTAAAAACCAAATTACAAACATCTCAAAACAAATTAGTCAGACTACTGCTTGACCTGACTCCTAGAACCCACCTCACCCGGCACACTTTGACAACCTAGGATGGCTTACAGTAGACGACAGAATACAGCAACTTGCAATGGGCCTGGTCTACAAGATACACTACACGACCAAGGTACCCATGTACATGTCAAAATACTTCCCAAAGGTCAGTGAATACCACGATCACAACACCAGAGGGAGCTCCACAAATCATGTTAAACCCAGATTCGGCTCAAACAAGGGACTAAACACGTTTCGCAATTATGCCACATCAATGTGGAACGCCCTACCCAAAGCTGTAAAGGAATGTGAATCACTACCCACTTTCAAAAACACTCTCAAAAAAACCCTAAGGGAGACTGCAATTCGAAACTGGCCCCTGTAAATGTCCGAACACAACCCCCTCCAATGTACAGTAAATTACCAAGTGTGGTCTTGTCAATATTCCAATGTACAGTTTTGTTTGTACAGTTGTACAGTGTCCCCCCCTCCTACCCAACCTCCCCCCACTCCTACCCCCCCCCCCCCCACCCACCCACCCAACCACCTCCAATGTACAGTCCCCCCCCACCCCCCCCCCCCCACCTACCCAATCCAATGTACAGTTTCTACGTCAAATGTATATACTCTTTTTTTCTGGACTCTTTTTGTATCACAAACAGTACTGTATTTGCAAATCTGGTATGTCATAAATGTATAGATGTAGCAGTACTGTCTATCTGTATGTCATGTATGTCATATATGTTACGATGAATTGAAAATGGGGGACCCTGATGCAGTAGCGGCTGGTGCCGCTGGTGCCTTGTGGGGTCGCAGTTCACGTTAGGAGGTCGAGTTGAAAATGTAATGCTCTGAGATGCTCTGGAGCAATCTCTCTCTCTGTCTCTCGGATCAATCAATCAAATAATTAACACATGTATGTTGTCATTTTAAGCAACTCACCATTCATTCATTATGCATCAGCAGCAGCTAAATTAATGTTATAGTTCACAACACAGCAGCGCGTTTTGAATCGCTAGCCTATTATCGTCTCAGCAAGCACAGTCAATACTTTTTTCCGTAGCCGCATTTCGCGGAGACAGCTGTGTATAGCGAGAGAGAGAGAGAGCGAGAGAGAGAGAGAGAGAGAGAGAGAGAGAGAGACTCACTGTTTAGTTCAAACGTCCAGGGCAGGAGGGCTTGATAAAGTGTATAATCCACTGTTGATGTATTCCAGACCACTGTCCACTGTCCAGACTGCATCCGCCATATAGCTTGTTAGCCAAGTGTTAGCTTGTTAGCAGTTAGCACCACACAACACAAGTACATTTCTTTGTCCATTTCCGCGTCGAACAGACTGCAAACTACCTGGCGTTCTATCGCCATGCTCTAAGACAAACTCTAACCTTAACCAACTTTGAAAGAGTGCCTAAGCTTAACCATCTAAAGAACTTGCAGTCACGCTCTAAGACAAACAGCTGCATCTCACAACAACACAACTATCTCTACCACCACCAACCTAGGAATAAGCTAGAATTGGAACATTAGAAATTGGATTCGGCCAATCAGAGATCGTCTCCGCGAAATTCTGCTACGGAAAAAAATACTGGCGTCGGCCAATCAGAGAGCGTCTCCGCGAAATGCGGCTACAGAAATTCTTGACGCTGCTGCCTAGACCGCTTCAAATCGCGCCCGGATTCCAACATAATAGTCATATTTCAACGCACAACGCGTTACGCACTGATTGGCTGCGACGGATACAGCGATCAAACCGTGACGCGCACTCAGAGCGCTATCGCGTCTAGCCCGGGCCGAGAAATACAAAGTTCAAGAAGTTCAAGTTCAAGAAAACGAGTATTTTTTATATTATATAATAACGTTATATTGTGCATTGGAAACACAAACATACTTAAAATGAGTAAATATTATTAATTTTAAACATGTTTATATTATTTATAGGGCTATAAAACTAAAAACTAAAAATTTTTTTTCTTGTTCTCTCATATAACCAGGGCAGGGCCTGAGGGGGGGCGGCGCCCGAGCGCCCCTAGTGGCGAGCCGCCACTGCCCTGATGTAAACAAGATGAAAGTCTTTCTCTGGTCTGCATCCCCTTAACAATTGTATGTATTGAGCTGTACTGTACTGTACCCATTCTGCAATCTGTTAATAACGTTTTCAATCAATCAATCAAACTCTCTCTCTCTCTCTTTCTAACACACACAGACATGCTCTATATCTCTCTCTAACACACAAAATGACATGCTCTCTCTCTATCTTTCCCTCTCTTTCTAACACACACACACACATATACATGCTCTCTCTCTAACACACACACACAAACAGACATGCTCTCTCTCTATCTCTCTCTCTCTAACACACACAGACATGCTCTATCTATCTCTCTCTCTTCAATTCAAATGGCCTTTATTTCACATTCTTGTATTTCTCCCAGTAGGTATGGGAGTTTTGAGTTATTGTCCATGTTTTCAAAGTCTCTTTGGTGTTTGCAATTTGTGGGAAGTATATGTCTTGGTATAGTGGCAGGTTGTTAAGAAGTGGAGCTCGGTTTCCACCTCATCTTGTGTGCAGTGGGTGCATAGTCTGTCTTCGCTTGGGAGCCAGGGCCCTCATGCATCAACGTGTTCTACGCACAGATCTGTGCTTACCCTGTGCGTACGATCATTTCTAAGCAAAGAGTGGGATTCATCAATTTCAACTTGAACTTGACTTCGTGCGTACATCTACGCACAGGTCAGACCTGGCGTACCTAGCGCCCAGTGGTAGAATATATTATTACAACAAGGAAATGAGCTTCTGTGCATAATAACACTGGCACGTTCTGTACGAACCGTAGTTCATTATAGTTCATTGTAAAATAGCAACAGTAGTGTAATTATGGTCAAAACCCTATAAATAGCATTTGGAATAATAGATCTTTCTCTCAGAATGAATGCAGCATGGTTTATATAGCGTTATCGAATATACGGGGTGTAGGCTACTGACTGACTGCGCTCCGCGTAGCTTGATTGATTGATTGATTGAAAAGTTTATTAACAGATTGCAGAATGGGTACAGTACAGTACAGCTCAGTACATACAATTGTTAATTGGGGATGCAGACCAACTTTCGTCTTGTTTACATCAGGGTCCCCCATTTTCAATTCATCATAAATCATAAAGCTCAACTCGTTATTATTATGCGCAGACCGCAGAAACACGGGAACGTTTTGATTATATTTAAAAGGCTTTACGTTAAACGAAACAAGTGGAACTTCGAAGCTGTAAGCAGAATACAAGTCATATGAATATAGTGTTCTTCCCCCTTTTTACTGTATAAGAAAGAATAGAAAACGCATTGCAATGACACTATAGTGGACAGATTATGTATATGATGGGATTCAAGTTCGCGTTTTTGTTGCTCATAGGCATGCTGTCAGAACATTTGTCGTCACAGATCATGTCCTAATAGAACATAGGCTATGGCATGGATCGTGATATTGTGTGGACTGTTATTATCACTGTACACCGGTACCACCCATTGTGACAGCAGCCTTGTGAGTCCCGCACACAAACATGATGGAATTCAAGTTCATGTATTGAAAGGCAGGCTATCATACATGCAGTGAGATTCATTGTTCTTGTATATGCTCTCGTATTATATTGTTTATATAGGCTACCCAATACTGACATCAAAATAGATTGTAGTATGCCTCTAGAAATCATATGCAGCAGGTAGAAAATTGACGGGAGATCCATCGATTTGGAATAAAATTGAGGAGAACTTTAATCCCTGGGGTATTAATCAAACAACACGGGAAAAGGCAGTCATATTCCAGCGCGGTCTTTATTAGCCGACAACAAAATAGATGCATTTAAAAATCATATAGCCAATCGAACACAACTAATAAAGGCATTCATATTACAGCACGGTTATAATGACACACAACCAACGCCAAACAGTGGTCAACGAACGGTCTTTATTAGTATTTTGAGCTGTCCAGGCAGAATTGCAGCAATGGTCTTAGGGAGCCGTTGATATCTGACATCACCGTTTACGAGTCCGCCTTTTATTTATCCCACAATACGCGATAGTGTCTTCTTGGTTCGACAGCAGTGAACAATCTTCGTGGAGTTTCTCAGGGTTCCGCTCGGGTCCGTCCATTATTTCACATCCCATGGGGGTGTTTCCTCATTTTCATGACCATATATGGATAATCATGCACGAGCATTGACGGTAGAACAAAGTGGTATTCATCAACACGGAGGACCATAGAGCCTGCATACGCACGTGTGATGAATGCCGACTTCCCTGTGCGTACGCTAGTTCTACATTCCGTGCTTACGTGTGGAAGTAGGTCAAGTTCTACGTCCACGTTGATGAATGAGGGCCCAGGTCTGCCTATGGCGGCCTTTCTCGATGGCTAGGATGTGCTCGCTGAGTCTGTACCTAGTCAAGGATCTTCTTAGTATTGGGTCAGTCACAGTGCTCAGGTATTCTGCCACTGTGTACTCTCTGTTTAGGGCCAAATAGCATTTCAATTTGCCCTGGTTTTGGGTTGTTTCTTTCCAATGTGTGTGTCTCTCTCTCTCTCTCTCTCTCTCTCTCTCTCTCTCTCTCTCTCTCTCTCTCTCTCTCTCTCTCTCTCTCTCTCTCTCTCTCTCTCTCTCTCTCTCTCTGGCCTTGCTCTGGTGGAGGGTCAGGGGCATTGCCGGGTCTGTGCAGCGATAACACTGTATATTGACTGTAGAACGGGAGCTCTCTCTCGCTCTCTCTCTTGCTATATGTTGACTGTATCATGCCCAACCTCGGGCAGCGCTATTATTTAAGAATATGTTGACTGTATGAAAAAAAATTAAAATAAAAAATTATATAAATTTTTTTTCTTTTAACCTTTTATGGGGGGGGGGCTCGCGTTTAAATCTTGCACAGGGCCTCGCATTTCTCCCAGGCGGCCCTGGACACAGCCCCCTGGTGGACAGTACTGGAGAGTGCGTCGGTTAGGTCCACCTCCCTATCTGCCTTGCTATGTGCTAAGCTCCCGTTCACTCAGCCCATATCTAGCTTTACCTCGAACCCAGTTGTCATCCACTCGATAAAAGTGTGGAACCAATTTAGAAGAACCTTCTCCCTCAGGGAACTATCACTGGCTGCTCCGATCACAAGAAATCACATGTTTGTCCCATCAACGATGGATAAGGCCTTTGACAGTTGGGATGGGAGTGGAGTGATTACGCTGTCTGAACTCTAGTACAGAAATACAAGATCCCTAGATCACACTTCTATAGATACTTGCAACTACGGAGCTTCGTAACTTCAAACTCGGACTGCTACCCAGAGTGTCCTCCTGCCTCCCTTTTTGACTCAATCTTGAACTGTAAACTGATCCAGAAACAGGCTATGAGCAGAATTTATGAACTACTTAATAGAAGCAACTCGACACCTTTAGACCTCCTCAGGGGCAGATGGGAGGCTGACTTAGGTGAACCAATCACAGAGGTCACATGGGACAAGATAATACAGGGGATTATCCATTTGCCTCAAACATGCGGTTATCCAATTTAAAATTGTACACCGACTGCATTGGTCTAAAGACAGGCTCTCTAAGATATATCCCGACATAGACCCTCTATGCGACCGCTGTAGACAGGCTCCAGCCACTCTGCTCCACATGTTCTGGACGTGCCCTAAATTGCACACCTACTGGCAGACCATCTTTGACACCTTCTCTAAAATATTTGGAAAGGAAGTGGAGCCATCACCATATATTGCATTGTTCGGAGTGGCCCTAGCGGACATCCACTTTAGATGGTGGGAATCTAGAATGCTGGCCTTCTGCTCACTTTTGGCCAGAAGGCTGATACTGTTCAAATGGAAGGACCCGGGACCACCTGTCTTCGGCCACTGGATGAGAGAGGTCATGTATCATATTAAGTTGGAGAAGATCAGGTATACTATCAGAGGCTGTACCGAAAAATTCCACAATATTTTGGATCCTTTCCTGACTTTATTTGAGGGTATGGAAGTGGATAATGTGACGGAGGCGATCTGACTGGCTTCCCTGGTCTCTCAGCTTGTTACGGTTTATTTTTTCTATTGTGTTCTTACTTTTCCTCTTCTCTATCTGCAGAATACAAGGGATATGTGACTGCTGTCGGGTGATTTAAAAGCTAAAAAGAAAAACAATGATTAACAAAACGATCTAAGATATTGTAGAATGATTTTGTCTGGTATAGGGGTGGGGGGAGGGAGGGAGGGAGGGAGGGCCTTATTTTATTTGTATCTTCTTTTGGCCCATGTGGGACCACCTGTAAAAACAAAATCTCAAATAAAAAAACCTTGATCAAAAAGAATACTGGGATACCGGAGGGTTTGCACTCACAACTGTACCCAACTAATATGAGACATGGATATAGCACAAGGCAAGCATTAGATTCATGAACCATCTGCTCCTCTTTTTAGGCAACTTAAAATACTATCAATTGTTGATATTAATGTATACCAGATATGTGACATCCTCCGGGCACAACGCAATTAACACAAGTAGATTTCTTGTACTGATTTTAATGAAGCTTTGTCCAATCTCCATCCAAACCGTAAAATCTGTATAACATACAAATGCGTACAAAAGATACCATTAACATTGAAAGTCCATTAAAACCGTTGTCAGAACATCAACTGTCACATAGACCAAATCATCATCCATAACAATCAATACCTTATTGGCTGCGTGCCAGTATAAGAGAACATCGATGCGTTCTGGTGTTATGTCTTTAATCCTTATCTTGGTAGATTGTCTTGTTAGGTTGTCTTGGTGGATTGTCTTTTGCTTGTTAGGATTGACAGGAAAGTCAATAATCCACCCACAGTCATGTCGCAACTCAAGAGCAGGAAGGCAGAAACACGTCACCGGATACAAGTCAAGTCAAGAGTTTTATTTGTCACGGCATACAAGTATACAATGAAATGCGGGTGGTCTTGCCCGCAACGATGTGCAATACAGTAATAACAACATATAATGGAATCCAATAAAACAACATTGTGCAATAAACAGTAACATAGTAGGGCATATCGGTATTTGTACATACGTTATTTACAGAGCATGGAGGACATGCTAGGTCCTGTGGTAGTACATAGACTGTTAGCTACAGATGAGGCACTGGGTCTTTCTGTACATTGCTATTTTATACAATCTCAGGTTATACTATACTATTTTTAAAGTGACCTTTCCTTAGTGGCCATAAGTGTGGGCGTGTGCAGCATGAGTGTGTGCTTGCTCATGTTAAAGTGGCTGCTAGTGTGTGAGCGTGTACAGTGTGTGTATCGTGTGTGTGTGCTCATGTGTGCTTGAGTGTGGAGAGTTCAGTGTTCAAGGCTCTGATGGCCTGGGGGAAGAAGCTGAGCTGAAGCCTCTCTGTCCTAGTAGCTGGGGTTTGCAGGCGTCTGCCTGACCTCAGCAGCTGGAACAGGCTGTTGTTGGGGTGGTGTGGGTCTTTCATTATTCTGCAGGCTCTGGATTTGCACCTCTTGTTGTATAGAACCTGCAGGGGTGGTAGTGCAATACCCGTGGTACGCTCGGCTGAGCGCACCACTCTCTGTAGGGCCTTCTTGTCCTGTGCCGTGCTGTTTCCATACCAGGCAGTGATGTTTCCAGTCAAGATGCTCTCTACAGCTCCTGAGTAGAAGGACTGGAGTATCTTCCCAGATACTCTGAACTTCCTTAACTGTCTCAGGTGGTAGAGGCGCTGCTTCGCCTTTTTTACGACTGTGTCTATGTGTGTTGACCAGGTCAGATCCTCTGAGATGTGGACCCCCAGGTACTTAAAGCTGCTCACCCTGTCCACGGTAGCCCCGTTTATCCTCAGTGCTGTGTGTGTCTCCTGCTGTCCTCTCCTGTAATCCACGATCAGCTCCTTGGTTTTACCAATGTTCAGGAGCAGGCTGTTGTCCTGGCACCAGCGTTCCAGTACCTCAACCTCCTCCCGGTAGGCCTTCTCGTTGTTGTCCGAGATCAGCCCCACCACCACTGTGTTGTCTGCAAACTTCACTATGGAGTTGGAGCTGAACTTGGCCACACAGTCGTGTGTGTATAGGCTCAGAACACAGCCCTGGGGGGACCCGATGCTCAGGGTGATGGTGTTGGAGGTCTGACCCCCCACCCTGACCGCCTGGGGCCTTTCGCTCAGAAAGTCCAGTATCCAGGCGCTCAGGGCGGAGCTCAGACCCAGCTCAATCAGCTTGTCCACCAGTCTGGTGGGGACTATGGTGTTGAACGCTGAGCTATAGTCAATGAACAACAGTCTCACATAGCCCCCCTTCTGTCGGTCAAGGTGGGAGAGGGTGCTGTGCAGTACCTGGGAGACCGCATCGTCAGTGGACCTGTTTGGCCTGTATGCAAATTGCATGGGGTCCATATCACTGGGGAGGGAGGCACAAATGTGATCCTTGACCAGCCTCTCGAAACATTTCATGGCCACAGAGGTGAGTGCCACCGGTCTGTAGTCGTTGAGATATGTTGGGGAGGGTTTCTTTGGTACAGGGATGATGGTAGACATCTTGAAGCAGGCAGGGACCACTGACTCCACCAGGGATTGATTAAATATGGCGGTGAACACAGGGGCTAGCTGGTTGGCACAGGACTTAAGTATGCTTCCTGTTATACCATCTGGGCCAGCAGCTTTTCTGGTGTTCACCTGCATAAATGCTCTTCTCACACTGTGTTCCGACAACGAGAGAGCGTCCCCGCCCCCCTGCGGTTGCCCCCCCCCCCCCTCCACAACAGCCGGCGCGCCAGTGATGTCACTAGCCGTTGAGCTAGCGGCGCCACTGTCTACACCAAACCGAGCGTAGAAGGAGTTGAGTTTGTCCGCGAGCGAGGCGTCGTCGCTCCCCATTGAGGGGGCGCTGACTTTGTAGTCAGTTATTGTCCTCAGTCCCCGCCATAAGCCTCTTGTGTCGTTTTGTGCCATTTGTGTCTCCAGTTTATCAGCATATGTCCGTTTTGCAAGTTTTACAGCCTTGCGCAGAGTATAGACTGTAGCCTTGTACTCTTCCATGTTTCCTGACTCTCTACCCAGGTTGTAGGCGGTGGTGCAAGAGTTCAGAGCTGCTCTGATAGTACTGTCCAAGTGGACCAAGTCTCGTGAGACTAAAATAATTGCACAAACAAATAGAAATCGTGCGCCACTCATATATCTTATATAAACCCATAAGAAATACAATTGTGTGTATTATTATTAATATGCAAAAAATAAGCATATAACATTGTAAACGAATATAACTATATTAACCAACTGTTAACCATAGCTACAGTTACAAGATATGTCTGTAATCTGTCTAGTTTAGTTAGGATGTCTATTTTCCCCCATGTCTGCTTTTTTGCAGCAATACAAACATGGGAACTCCCCCCCGCCCCCCCCCCCCCCCGCTGACTAAGGTGATGGATGCCTCGGGGTCTTGGCCAAGATTGCAGTGACTGCTCTACATGCACCACCGAGGCCATGGATCAGCTCCTTACCGTCTTCTGTCAACGCGGTTTCATTGACATCAAATTACATTATTTCAGCATTAGATAAGAAGAAACACTGTGCTGCCCTCTTTGTTGACTTATCAAAAGCATTTGATACAGTTGATCACTACTTACTTCTAAAGAAACTATCTAACATTGGGTTGGATGATAATGCCTGTGTCTGGTTTCAGGATTATCTATCTTCTAGGCGGCAGTGTGTGAAGTTAGGTCAAACCCAATCTGAATTCTTGGCCATGACTAAAGGTGTGCCACAAGGTTCAGTTTTGGGTCCTGTCCTTTTTACAATTTATATTAATGATATTGTTTCTTCTTTGTATGGATGTCATGCCCATCTGTATGCTGATGACACAATTGTGTACTGTATTGCAGACGCTGTACAGCTGGCCTTTGAGAAATTGCAACTTTCCTTTTATGCTCTACAAGATGCCCTTACTAGTCTTAAATTGGTTCTTAATGCTAGTAAGACAAAGTTTATGTTATTTTCAAGAGCAAGGAATATTAACCTTGATGATGTGAGGATATCTACTGTCAGTGGCTCTTGTATAGAGAGAGTCACTGAGTATAAATATCTTGGCCTGTGGCTCGACGAGAAATTAACATTTAAGTTCCATGTGGAAAATCTTGCCACTAAACTGCGACAGAAAATTGGTTTCCTGTACAGAAACAGATCCAATTTTCCTCTATTTAGTAGAAAAAGAATTGTGGAATCAGTCTTTTTATCAGTTTTGGACTATGGTGATGTAATTTATAGGCATGCTGCGGCATCAACTCTTAAACCTCTGGATTCTGCATATCACTCAGCTCTCAGATTTATAACTGGTGACAGATATGATACTCACCATTGTGTCCTGTATGATAGGGTGGGTTGGCCTTCTCTTGCAGAAAGGCGCAACAAACACTGGTATTTATTTATTTTTAAAGCCCTTATTGGTAAACAACCTGTTTATATCTCCTCACTGTTAAATTGGAATATTGGAACCTATTCAACTCGATCGAATGACTGGATGGTTCTTAGGGTTCCTCAGATTTGTTCTGAGCTAGGGAAGTCAGCCTTTTCCTTTGATGCCTCTAACTCATGGAATGTCCTTCAACTCACGCTAAAATTGGAGGTTCTCCCTTCCCTTGGAATATTTAAATGTATGATTTCAGACCATTGTGTGACTACCTGTAACTGTTTTAGTTGATATTTTAAAATTATTTTTAAACGTTTTTAATTTGTTTTACTCTGGTGTTTAAATTTCTGTGAATATTGTTTTTATTATGTACTGTACAATCGTCGTTTCTGTAAATGAGGGAAACCTCAGATGCTTACGATTTTAAATAAAGGTTGAAATGAAATTGCTGGGTTAAGTACTTCTATTCTATTCACATAATATGCTTACTCTACTATATTCACATAATGCTTACCACTTGTATCTATTGCTATGTCCGCCCACTACAATCACGCGAGCTGTCTAATGCCTGTCCCGTCTCCCTGTCTCCCTGTGAGTTGCTGTCCTAGAGTGTTGACCGGAGTGTCGGACGTCCCGTGATGAAGGCCGGGAGGATGCGACCCTCTCTGCGTGCCCTCCTGTCTCCCTGTCTCCGGCGGTCTCGTAGTGGTGACCGGAGTGCTGGACGTCCCGCGATGATGTCGGGGAGGTTGCGACCCTCTGTGCGCCGCTCCCTGTCTCCAGCTGTCTCGGAGCGATGACCGGAGTGTTGAACGTCCCGTGATTAAGACGGGGAGGACGCGACCCTCTTTGCGCCGCCCCTGTGCCTCAAATAGATTCGCTATCAGCTCTATCTTTAATCTTTCAAAATGTTCAGTTGCTATCGCTATCAGCTCTATCTTTAATCTTTCAAAATGTTCAGTTGCTATTGCATGCACTCATCTGTGTTTCACTACACACATGAGTGCATGCTTACCAACTGTTAGTCTGCAACACTACTATCACCGACATCTAAGAAGGGAGACCCCCCCTTGAATGGCCCTTCTAAGGTTTCTCTCCTCCACACTGCCTGTGGAGCATTTTTCCCTATTGTTAGGTTTTAGTGAGTTTTTCCTTACCTTTGCGTGGGGTATGTCTGGGAGTGCTTGCATTCTTTCATTTATTTGCATTTATTTTAAATTTGTTGGACCTTATGGTGTTCTTGTTTTGTTCTTGACTTATTGTTATGTTTCTTCTTGACTTGTTTAAAGAAGACGTGTCCGGCGCATGGGGACATTAACGTGTGTTGTCGGGCCTTACAAGTAAATTTGATTTGATTTGATTTGATTTGATGTATTTTTATGTTTAACTGTGCACTTTTAATTTAGATTTATTTCCTATTGTTTTCCATAATTTTTTCATATCAAACTCCAGTATTCATTCATATCCAACAAGGCAATCAAACAATATTCATCGTAATTTCTTCCGCACAATATTAGGTCAGTTCAGTATAAGATTTAGAGGTCCTACTATTTGGAATTCAAAACCCGCCATAATAAAAGTGTCCTCATCTATTTCATCACTCAAATCCATGCTTAAATATACATTATTAAATGAATAGTTTCAATCTCATAAAACCATTAATGTCACTTACAGTTTCATGTTAATTTGTTTAGACTAATTATTAATGTTGTTGTTGTTGTTGTTGTTGTTGTTGTTGTTGTTGTTGTTGTTGTTGTTGGTGTTGTTGTTATTATTATTACTTTGATTATTATTGTTATTATTATCGTATTATTATCTTAATATTGTTTTAATTGTTTTATGAACTTGTTTCACTTTACTTTTGTTTTGTGTTTATTTTTTTTAATCCAATGATGTAATGAGTTGAGGCCCATCTGGGTCTCTGGCCTCTACTCAGCACCTTTATACACTTTCTGTCACGGCCAATGTTTTTACTGTTTTGCTGAAATGGTGCAAAATAAAGAAATAATAACAAATAAAAAATGCATGCTTTACTTTACCTCTACCAAAAACAAATGCTCTGAAAAAGACGGTAATGTATAGAGCAGTTGCTTATTGGAATAGTATACCAAGAAATATAACTATAGTAAGGAATACATTAATGTTTAAAAAAAAAAGTAAAATATTTTGCTCAGGAATAACGAGATACATTTTGGTCATTGACTTATTGTGGAAATTAGTATACAAATATAACGGTGATCGGTGACTTGAGAAAAGGTATGCTATATTATGAGTTAAAATCATTTAAACTAATTGTATCTGTTTTGTTCTTATGGACTGATTATGGAATATGTATTTTATGGTTGGAGAATTGTGATATCTGACTTATGAATATTGAGTGAGCTTTGATTCACTTGTTTTTTTTGTTGTGATGTTTTCTTGTGAGTTTGTGGTTTTATATTTGTATTTAACTTTTTAACTTTTAACTTTTTTTTTGTGTGTGTTTGTATTTTAAATGTTTGGACCACTTAGGAAGAGTAGTCTCACTTTGGTGTAGACTAATGGGGAGCCACAATAAAACAATAAAACTATTACTCAGTAGTACTAATGTATATATTTATATACTGTTACATTTGCACTCTGGTTAGATGCCAAACTTCTTTTCATTGTACTGTACTTGTGCTGTATGATGCCAATACATTTGAATATAATATCATATCATATATCATATAGGATTTATGATCAGAATCAGGCATGTGCACACATAGAGCCCAAGGGGTTCCTTAAAAAATATATATATATATATATATTTTTTTTTTTACCGTTACGCATATAGACTGCCCTTCCAACTAAAAAATGTCAGGATAGAATCAAAATATTAGGTAAAGAGAGAGATGCCCCATATTCCATTGCAGTTTGCACAGCCTCCTCAGCGTGCCTCTCCGCGGACCTATATATTTTATGCATAGCGCGGGTGGTGATGATGATGATGATAGAAACCGCTGTGGCGCATACAGTTGAATGCTGGTATTATACTCACTGAGGGACACGAAGAAGTCAAGTCCGATGGGATTTGGGAATCTAAAATACAAATCGGGATTGGAATAAAAAATACATTTATATTAAACAATACAGAATACACAGCACTTCTTGGGGTCTGTAGGGTAAGCACTTATTCCCTCCCCCCTGAACATTTATGGAGATGTATGGGCCTTTTAAGTCAGTGATAAAAGTGTCTTTCAAGGATAAGTGAGCTCCTGCACTGATTATTATAGTTCAATATTCAATATTTGATCACCAAAACCCCCCAAAAAGCGTAAAAAGGGAACCCCCCCACCCCGAAAAGGGCCTGTTACGCGCGCTCGGTTAAAAGACAAAGGTATAGTGCCCTTTTCAGCCTTTGAGCACCTGCCCCTCTAAAGTCCTGTGCACGTCCCTGAACATCACCATTCTAGGTTCAATAGAATAAAAGTTATGAAGCGTAATTCGAAATAAATACAGAAATTGCAGCCATCTTTGATTTTTGCCTTACCCGAATATTCAAAACATCAATATTTGAACTCCAGTTGATTCCTCACACAGTATTAACTTAAAATAGCAATACAAAATTATATTACACAGCAATTGTGTGAACATTAAGAAGTTTTTAAAGAATTCATGATTTCGATTGTGGCTATTTTGGATAAATCTTTATTAAATTCAACTGGTTTCTTGACACTCAAGCCAAAATTGTTCTATAGATCCTTATCTTCAAATTAGAAGTGAAAACCAAACTTTTGCATACATTTTAAATGACTGTGTCCAGGGACCCCACTATCAGAAAAGTGTGTGGTTTTCTGGTCAGCAGGAGATGTGCATCTCTGGCAGCTTATGGTCAGTGGCATTGTTCGTCAAATAGTGTTGAACTTGAGTGTTACACCCTGAGTGCATAGTATAATAGACATATTAGCATGGTAGGTAGTAGTATACGGATAGTAACATAGTACATAGTAGTAAGGTCCTAGTAAAAGACAGTTATTTATATATATATATTATATTGTAGAAATCGTCGGAATAAAGAAACTCACAATTTCTATCAGTTGACAACACAAAGCTGTGTGTCATTTATTTCGCAGTAGCACAAGTGACAGCTGTCAGAACTATGCCGGGCTAGCTTCTGACAGCTCGTAGTAATCAAACATTTACCAATGAAACCCCACACAGGGCGTCTCCTCTCAGCCCAACCCAAAACCAACCTCCTTAAAGTGACAGTGCCCCATCAACACAACAAAACAATACCATGGGGAATTATGTCTCTATAGAACCCACTACAATATAAATATTACATTTATTAAGAAGGTTATTTATTTATTTGCATCTCAGATATTGATTGAAGAGGTGTGTGTTTTTTTTCTTCTTTTTTTGATCCACTTTTTCTCCCATTTTCTATATTTTCTCCCATCCCAATTTCGTATCATCCAATTCAACCCTCCCCTGTCACGAACGCTGTTTCTTGCCTCCCACAAGCCGGCTGCAATGTGGACTAAGTCATACATAGCACAAGTCCCCTCCGGTACTTGAGGTAACAGCAGTCGCATCTTTTCACCTGCGCAGCTCGATCTCTCAGTGGCGAGGAGTAACGCGTGGGAGGCTCACGCTGCCCCCGACACTTCCTGATTCTACTGTGCAGGCGCACCAACCGACCTGTAGGAGTCGCTGTCCACAACGCTCGATCCCCACCCATCAGTTTCCCACCCCCTAATACGGCCAATGTGTATTAGTATGAACGACCAGCTAAACTGAAAGCAATGTGGAGCGCTGGGCTCGAACAGGCAAGGATGGCTTAGAGTAGACGACAGAGTACAGCAACTTGCAATGGGCCTGGTCTACAAGATACACTACACGACCAAGGTACCCATGTACATGTCAAAATACTTCCCAAAGGTCAGTGAATACCACGATCACAACACCAGAGGGAGCTCCACAAATCATGTAAAACCCAGATTCGGCTCAAACAAGGGACTAAACACGTTTCGCAATTATGCCACAACAATGTGGAACACCCTACCCAAAGCTGTAAAGGAATGTGAATCACTACCCACCTTCAAAAACACTCTCAAAGAACACCTACGGGAGACTGCAATTCGAAACTGGCCCCTACAAATGTCCTAACCCAGTTGTACAATAAAGACCAAGTATGGCTTTGTCAGTATTCCAATGTACAGTGTCCCCCCCCCCCACCTCCAATGTACAGCCCCACCCAACCCCACCCCACCTACCCAACCTCCTCCAATGTACAGTTTCTATGTCAAATGTATGTCAGTATTCCAATGTACAGTGTCCCCCCCCCCCCCCACCTCCAATGTACAGCCCTACCCCACCTACCCAACCTCCTCCAATGCACAGTTTTTATGTCAAATGTATATACACTCTTTTTCTGGATTTTTTTAGTATCACAAACAGTACTGTATTTGCAAATCTGGTATGTCATAAATGTATAGATGTAGCAGTACTGTCTATCTGTATGTCGTGTGTGTCATATGATGAATTGAAAATGGGGGACCCTGATGGAAACAAGACGAAAGTCTTTCTCAGGTCTGCATCCTCTTAACAATTGTATGTATTGAGCTGTACTGTACTGTACCCATTCTGCAATCTGTTAATAAACGTTTCAATCAATCAATCAATCCAACCCGAGTGCAAATGTAACAGTAAAGTGCAATAGTAATATTAATATAGTGATTAAGCTGGGTATAAGATATATATATTTATATATATATATTTGTTCTACTGAGTATAATGCTAATCACATGTATGTACAGAGTTGTAATATATTTAAATGTTTCAAAAATGTTCTTATGTACCGCAGTTGGTATTGCACGCACATATTTGTGTTTTATAACACGTATACAGGGGCGTAGCTGTAGATTCTGGGCCCCATGAAAGAAAGTATTAGTGGGCCCACCAATAAATGCGAGCGCGCGTATTATGAAAATGCATAATATGGTTTTTACCTATACATTCGGATCAGCAGTTCAGCACCTGCACTGTTGGTGGGTGAGCCTAGTAAAGGATGTCGCATTGCGTTCATCTTCAATGAATGGACCAATGCAATAGTCTACCAAAGAACCTTGAGTCGCACTAGGCTGGGAACAACCTTGGGTCCGGTCAAGTGATAGTAAACTGGACTGGACGAACAACATCGAGGCCCTACAGGAAGGGACAGAGCAGACTGTTCTTTCTGAAAAGGCTCAGGTATTTTTTTTTATTTTTTTTTATTGGTCTTTTTTCCCCTCCTTTTTCCTCCGATTTTCTCCCATCCCAATGTTAGTCGTTATGCCAATTCCCAATCCCCTTCCTGGTCGCTGCGCACTTACCCCCCACAGTCGGTCTGGGAGAGTGGAGGCTATCACGTGCTTCCTCCGACACACGTCTAGC
>NW_028174003.1:0-20000 GCF_963971535.1 Notolepis coatsorum | reverse complement strand
CGGTTTACAGTAGAAGTAGAGTATCTGTTTACAGTAGAAGTACAGTATAGTATATCTTTACATTAGAAGTACAGTATAGTATCTGTCTACAGTAGAAGTACAGTATAGTATATGTTTACAGTAGAAGTACAGTATAGTATCTGTTTACAGTAGAAGTACAGTATAGTATCTTTTTACAGTAGAAGTACAGTATAGTATCTTTTTACAGTAGACATACAGTATAGTATCTGTTTACAGTAGAAGTACAGTATGGTATCTCTTTACGAACCAAACTAACCTGAACCAAGCTAACCTGAACCAAGCTAACCTGAACCAAGCTAACCTGAACCAAGCTAAACTTACCTGAAATAGTCACTGCAGTCACACAGGAGGGCCTTGTGGGCATTCAACTCAGTGCTGTTGACTTTAATAACCACATCACAGAACCTTCCCTCCAGAGGCAGCTCATTAAGGATTGTACAGGACATTGTTTCCTTTACCATGTGGGGATTTTAAATTGTATCTACAGAATATATTCAAGCTTACAGACAAGTAGCCGGAAACAACAAGTGAGATCTTCACTTGTCTTCTGAGATCTGAACTTCTTCTTCTTCTTCTTCTTCTTATTTGAATTTCCGGCAGAGTAGACGCATCGTGGCGTATTACTGCCCTCCGCAATTCTTTTTATGGGCTCTTCTTCTTCTCCTTCTTCTCCTTCTTCACCTTCTTTTTCGAATTGTTGAATATATATAGAACACAAATGTTCTAGAATGTTCTATTATGACATCATACTGGGACCACACATGTTCTAGAATGTTTGATTATGACATCATACTGTGACATCACAAATGTTCTAGAGTGTTTGATTATGACATCATACTGTGACATCACAAATGTTCTAGATTGTTTGATTATGACATCATACTGTGACATCACAACGGAACATGTTTGAGTTCCATTTGAATAATTAAAAAGATATGTTGACATTAAAAAAGAACAAATAAAATGATTAAAAAAACTACATAAACAATGATACAAATTATAATAAAATATTTAAGTAAAATGTATAGAAATAAATAAAAATAAGACAATGAAATAAAGATAATAATTCATTTAAAAGCTATTTTAAAAAGGTAAGTTTTGAGCAGTGCCAACCGAGTCTGCTGTCCTAACAGACTTGGGGTCTGTAGGGTAAGCACTTATTCCCTCCGCCCTGAACATTTAGGGAGATGTATGGGCCTTTTAAGTCAGTGGTAAAAGTGTCTTTCAAGGATAAGTGAGCTCCTGCACTGATTATTATAGTTCAATATTCAATATTTGATCACCTAAACCCCCCAAAAAGCATAAAAAGGCCGCTCCCTGCCCAAAAAGGCCCCCCAAAAATAGCACAGGCCCAGTGCCCTTTTCAGCCTGTGAGCCCCTGCCCCTCTAAAGTCCTGTGCACGTCCCTGGTCAGAATAATATCTTTAATATCACTGATGTTTTCAAACACACAGCTGCAGCAGGACCTCTGATCCCATTAAGAACGGAGAACAAAACATTAGCATATTTGATTTAGTTAGCGGCACAGACAGATCCACAGCTACATCGTGATTGACACTTTAACGCATTGATCTATTGATGACAGGTCAAATCCATGTTGTGAAAGTCGTTTTAGTGACTGACTGAGTGAGTGGGTCAACAGCTGGCACCCAGCTCCTCTGGTTGTGTCTAGGGTTACTGACGTGTGCGTTTTAGCTACTCCGTGTTACTGACGTGTGCGTTACAGCTACTCCGTGTTAGTGTTGCTGACGTGTGCGTTATAGCTACTCCGTGTTAGTGTTGCTGACGTGTGCGTTTTAGCTACTCCGTGTTAGTGTTACTGACGTGTGCGTTATAGCTACTCCGTGTTAGTGTTACTGACGTGTGCGTTATAGCTACTCCGTGTTACTGACGTGTGCATTATAGCTACTCCGTGTTAGTGTTACTGACGTGTGCGTTATAGCTACTCCGTGTTAGTGTTACTGACGTGTGCGTTATAGCTACTCCGTGTTACTGACGTGTGCGTTATAGCTACTCCGTGTTAGTGTTAGTGTGCAGTGTAGTGTATTGTGTAGTATAGTGTAGTGTAGGAGCCATTCTTGAGTTATTTAATCTTTGAGTTTGTATCATGCAATTATTTGAATTATGAAAATGCTTTATGGATTACGAAATATGAAAACGAAAACTGATAATATGATTGACAAATCATGATATTATTTACACTGATTATCTTATTGTAACTATTCTTATGATTTGAAACTATGTGCACTTTCCCTTTAAAGAGACCTACCTGAGCTATTCACCTGTGTGGTTTACCTTGATAAGGGGTGGTGGCTTGCGTGGGAGACGTGGACCGGGAGGGCAAACAGTTTTTGTACCGCACGCACAGACGCACTGCACGCAACGCACGCATGTATTAGATATACGAGTTTTGTTTGTTTTGCTTATTAGAAATAAATGATTGATTCATTGTGACAGCCAAAGGATGGATCAGAATCTTTATTATGTGCGCGTAGACTAAAGCTATCCCCGGAGTGGAAGTGGCAAATACGAAAGACAAAATTGTTTGTAAATAGCCACTATATGTAGTGTGTAGTATAGTGTAGTGTGTAGTATAGTGTAGTGTGTAGTATAGTGTAGTGTGCAGTATAGTGTAGTGTGTAGTGTAGTGTGTAGTATAGTGTAGTGTGTAGTATAGTGTAGTGTGTAGTATAGTGTAGTGTGCAGTATAGTGTAGTGTGTAGTGTAGTGTGTAGTATAGTGTAGTGTGTAGTATAGTGTAGTGTGTAGTATAGTGTAGTGTGCAGTATAGTGTAGTGTGTAGTATAGTGTAGTGTGTAGTATAGTGTGTAGTATAGTGTAGTGTGTAGTATAGTGTAGTGTGTAGTATAGTGTAGTGTGTAGTATAGTGTAGTGTGTAGTATAGTGTAGTGTGTAGTGTAGTGTAGTGTGTAGTATAGTGTGTAGTATAGTGTAGTGTGTAGTATAGTGTAGTGTGTAGTATAGTGTAGTGTGTAGTGTAGTGTGCAGTATAGTGTAGTGTGTAGTATAGTGTAGTGTGTAGTATAGTGTAGTGTGTAGTATAGTGTAGTGTGTAGTGTAGTGTGTAGTATAGTGTAGTGTGTAGTGTAGTGTAGTGTGTAGTATAGTGTAGTGTGTAGTATAGTGTAGTGTGTAGTGTAGTGTAGTGTGTAGTATAGTGTAGTGTGCAGTATAGTGTAGTGTGCAGTATAGTGTAGTGTGTAGTATAGTGTAGTGTGTAGTATAGTGTAGTGTGTAGTATAGTGTGTAGTATAGTGTAGTGTGTAGTATAGTGTAGTGTGTAGTATAGTGTAGTGTGTAGTATAGTGGAGTGTGTAGTATAGTGTGTAGTATAGTGTAGTGTGCAGTATAGTGTAGTGTGTAGTATAGTGTAGTGTGTAGTATAGTGTAGTGTGCAGTGTAGTGTAGTGTGTAGTATAGTGTAGTGTGTAGTATAGTGTAGTGTGTAGTATAGTGTAGTGTGCAGTATAGTGTAGTGTGTAGTATAGTGTAGTGTGTAGTATAGTGTAGTGTGTAGTATAGTGTAGTGTGTAGTATAGTGTAGTGTGCAGTATAGTGTAGTGTGCAGTATAGTGTAGTGTGTAGTATAGTGTAGTGTGTAGTGTAGTGTGTAGTGTAGTGTAGTGTGTAGTATAGTGTAGTGTGTAGTATAGTGTAGTGTGTAGTGTAGTGTGTAGTATAGTGTAGTGTGTAGTGTAGTGTGTAGTATAGTGTAGTGTGTAGTATAGTGTAGTGTGCAGTGTAGTGTAGTGTGTAGTATAGTGTAGTGTGTAGTATAGTGTAGTGTGTAGTATAGTGTAGTGTGTAGTATAGTGTAGTGTGTAGTATAGTGTAGTGTGTAGTATAGTGTAGTGTGTAGTATAGTGTAGTGTGTAGTGTAGTGTAGTGTGTAGTATAGTGTAGTGTGTAGTATAGTGTAGTGTGTAGTATAGTGTAGTGTGCAGTGTAGTGTAGTGTGTAGTATAGTGTAGTGTGTAGTATAGTGTAGTGTGCAGTGTAGTGTAGTGTGTAGTATAGTGTAGTGTGTAGTATAGTGTAGTGTGTAGTGTAGTGTGTAGTATAGTGTAGTGTGTAGTATAGTGTAGTGTGTAGTATAGTGTAGTGTGTAGTATAGTGTAGTGTGCAGTATAGTGTAGTGTGCAGTATAGTGTAGTGTGTAGTATAGTGTAGTGTGTAGTATAGTGTAGTGTGTAGTATAGTGTAGTGTGCAGTATAGTGTAGTGTGTAGTATAGTGTAGTGTGCAGTATAGTGTAGTGTGTAGTATAGTGTAGTGTGTAGTATAGTGTAGTGTGTAGTATAGTGTAGTGTGTAGTATAGTGTAGTGTGTAGTATAGTGTAGTGTGTAGTATAGTGTAGTGTGTAGTATAGTGTAGTGTGTAGTATAGTGTAGTGTGTAGTATAGTGTAGTGTGTAGTGTAGTGTGTAGTATAGTGTAGTGTGTAGTATAGTGTAGTGTGTAGTATAGTGTAGTGTGTAGTATAGTGTAGTGTGTTGTATAGTGTAGTGTGTAGTATAGTGTAGTGTGTAGTATAGTGTAGTGTGCAGTATAGTG
This sequence comes from Notolepis coatsorum, assembly GCF_963971535.1. Taxonomy (NCBI): domain Eukaryota; kingdom Metazoa; phylum Chordata; class Actinopteri; order Aulopiformes; family Paralepididae; genus Notolepis; species Notolepis coatsorum. Next base: position 15,405 of record NW_028174003.1, on the reverse strand, counting down.
TAGTGTGTAGTGTAGTGTAGTGTGTAGTATAGTGTAGTGTGTAGTATAGTGTAGTGTGTAGTATAGTGTAATGTGTAGTATAGTGTAGTGTGCAGTATAGTGTAGTGTGTAGTGTAGTGTAGTGTGTAGTGTAGTGTGCAGTATAGTGTAGTGTGCAGTATAGTGTAGTGTGCAGTATAGTGTAGTGTGTAGTGTAGTGTGTAGTATAGTGTAGTGTGTAGTATAGTGTAGTGTGCAGTATAGTGTAGTGTGTAGTGTAGTGTGTAGTATAGTGTAGTGTGTAGTATAGTGTGCAGTATAGTGTGCAGTATAGTGTGTAGTATAGTGTAGTGTGCAGTATAGTGTAGTGTGTAGTGTAGTGTAGTGTGTAGTATAGTGTAGTGTGCAGTGTAGTGTGTAGTATAGTGTAGTGTGCAGTATAGTGTAGTGTGTAGTATAGTGTAGTGTGCAGTATAGTGTAGTGTGTAGTGTAGTGTGTAGTATAGTGTAGTGTGCAGTATAGTGTAGTGTGTAGTGTAGTGTAGTGTGCAGTATAGTGTAGTGTGTAGTGTAGTGTGTAGTATAGTGTAGTGTGTAGTATAGTGTAGTGTGTAGTATAGTGTAGTGTGTAGTGTAGTGTAGTGTGTAGTATAGTGTAGTGTGTAGTATAGTGTAGTGTGCAGTATAGTGTAGTGTGCAGTGTAGTGTAGTGTGTAGTATAGTATAGTGTGTAGTGTAGTGTAGTGTGTAGTGTAGTGTAGTGTGTAGTATAGTGTAGTGTGTAGTATAGTGTAGTGTGTAGTGTAGTGTAGTGTAGTGTGCAGTATAGTGTAGTGTGTAGTATAGTGTAGTGTGTAGTATAGTGTAGTGTGTAGTATAGTGTAGTGTAGTGTAGTGTGTAGTATAGTGTAGTGTGTAGTATAGTGTAGTGTGTAGTATAGTGTAGTGTAGTGTAGTGTGTAGTATAGTGTAGTGTAGTGTAGTGTGTAGTATAGTGTAGTGTGTAGTATAGTGTAGTGTGTAGTATAGTGTAGTGTGTAGTATAGTGTAGTGTGTAGTATAGTGTAGTGTGTAGTATAGTGTAGTGTGCAGTATAGTGTAGTGTGTAGTATAGTGTAGTGTGTAGTATAGTGTAGTGTGTAGTATAGTGTAGTGTGTAGTATAGTGTAGTGTGTAGTGTAGTGTAGTGTGTAGTATAGTGTAGTGTGCAGTATAGTGTAGTGTGTAGTATAGTGTAGTGTGTAGTATAGTGTAGTGTGCAGTGTAGTGTAGTGTGCAGTATAGTGTAGTGTGTAGTATAGTGTAGTGTGCAGTATAGTGTAGTGTGTAGTGTAGTGTAGTGTGTAGTATAGTGTAGTGTGTAGTGTAGTGTAGTGTGTAGTATAGTGTAGTGTGTAGTATAGTGTAGTGTGTAGTATAGTGTAGTGTGCAGTGTAGTGTAGTGTGCAGTATAGTGTAGTGTGTAGTGTAGTGTAGTGTGTAGTATAGTGTAGTGTGTAGTATAGTGTAGTGTGTAGTATAGTGTAGTGTGCAGTGTAGTGTAGTGTGTAGTGTAGTGTAGTGTGTAGTATAGTGTAGTGTGCAGTATAGTGTAGTGTGCAGTATAGTGTAGTGTGTAGTATAGTGTAGTGTGCAGTGTAGTGTAGTGTGCAGTATAGTGTAGTGTGTAGTATAGTGTAGTGTGCAGTGTAGTGTAGTGTGTAGTATAGTGTAGTGTGTAGTGTAGTGTAGTGTGTAGTATAGTGTAGTGTGCAGTATAGTGTAGTGTGCAGTATAGTGTAGTGTGTAGTATAGTGTAGTGTGCAGTGTAGTGTAGTGTGTAGTATAGTGTAGTGTGTAGTGTAGTGTAGTGTGTAGTATAGTGTAGTGTGCAGTATAGTGTAGTGTGCAGTATAGTGTAGTGTGTAGTATAGTGTAGTGTGCAGTATAGTGTAGTGTGTAGTATAGTGTAGTGTGTAGTATAGTGTAGTGTGCAGTATAGTGTAGTGTGCAGTATAGTGTAGTGTGTAGTATAGTGTAGTGTGTAGTATAGTGTAGTGTGTAGTATAGTGTAGTGTGTAGTATAGTGTAGTGTGCAGTGTAGTGTAGTGTGTAGTATAGTGTAGTGTGTAGTATAGTGTAGTGTGTAGTGTAGTGTGCAGTATAGTGTAGTGTGTAGTATAGTGTAGTGTGTAGTGTAGTGTAGTGTGCAGTATAGTGTAGTGTGCAGTATAGTGTAGTGTGTAGTATAGTGTAGTGTGTAGTATAGTGTAGTGTGTAGTATAGTGTAGTGTGTAGTATAGTGTAGTGTGCAGTATAGTGTAGTGTGCAGTATAGTGTAGTGTGTAGTGTAGTGTGTAGTATAGTGTAGTGTAGTGTGTAGTATAGTGTAGTGTGCAGTATAGTGTAGTGTGTAGTATAGTGTAGTGTGCAGTATAGTATAGTGTAGTGTGTAGTATAGTGTAGTGTAGTGTGTAGTATAGTGTAGTGTGCAGTATAGTGTAGTGTGTAGTATAGTGTAGTGTGCAGTATAGTATAGTGTAGTGTGTAGTATAGTGTAGTGTGCAGTATAGTGTAGTGTGTAGTGTAGTGTAGTGTGCAGTATAGTGTAGTGTGCAGTATAGTGTAGTGTGTAGTGTAGTGTGTAGTATAGTGTAGTGTGTAGTATAGTGTAGTGTGTAGTATAGTGTAGTGTGTAGTATAGTGTAGTGTGTAGTATAGTGTAGTGTGCAGTATAGTGTAGTGTGTAGTATAGTGTAGTGTAGTGTGTAGTATAGTGTAGTGTGCAGTATAGTGTAGTGTGTAGTATAGTGTAGTGTGCAGTATAGTATAGTGTAGTGTGTAGTATAGTGTAGTGTAGTGTGTAGTGTAGTGTGTAGTGTAGTGTGTAGTGTAGTGTAGTGTGTAGTATAGTGTAGTGTGTAGTATAGTGTGCAGTATAGTGTAGTGTGTAGTATAGTGTAGTGTAGTGTGTAGTGTAGTGTGTAGTGTAGTGTGTAGTGTAGTGTAGTGTGTAGTATAGTGTAGTGTGTAGTATAGTGTAGTGTGCAGTATAGTGTAGTGTGCAGTATAGTGTAGTGTGTAGTGTAGTGTAGTGTGCAGTGTAGTGTAGTGTGCAGTATAGTGTAGTGTGTAGTATAGTGTAGTGTGCAGTATAGTGTAGTGTGTAGTATAGTGTAGTGTGTAGTATAGTGTAGTGTGTAGTATAGTGTAGTGTGTAGTATAGTGTAGTGTGCAGTATAGTGTAGTGTGCAGTATAGTGTAGTGTGTAGTGTAGTGTGTAGTATAGTGTAGTGTAGTGTGTAGTATAGTGTAGTGTGCAGTATAGTGTAGTGTGTAGTATAGTGTAGTGTGCAGTATAGTATAGTGTAGTGTGTAGTATAGTGTAGTGTAGTGTGTAGTATAGTGTAGTGTGCAGTATAGTGTAGTGTGTAGTATAGTGTAGTGTGCAGTATAGTATAGTGTAGTGTGTAGTATAGTGTAGTGTGCAGTATAGTGTAGTGTGTAGTGTAGTGTAGTGTGCAGTATAGTGTAGTGTGCAGTATAGTGTAGTGTGTAGTGTAGTGTGTAGTATAGTGTAGTGTGTAGTATAGTGTAGTGTGTAGTATAGTGTAGTGTGTAGTATAGTGTAGTGTGTAGTATAGTGTAGTGTGCAGTATAGTGTAGTGTGTAGTATAGTGTAGTGTAGTGTGTAGTATAGTGTAGTGTGCAGTATAGTGTAGTGTGTAGTATAGTGTAGTGTGCAGTATAGTATAGTGTAGTGTGTAGTATAGTGTAGTGTAGTGTGTAGTGTAGTGTGTAGTGTAGTGTGTAGTGTAGTGTAGTGTGTAGTATAGTGTAGTGTGTAGTATAGTGTGCAGTATAGTGTAGTGTGTAGTATAGTGTAGTGTAGTGTGTAGTGTAGTGTGTAGTGTAGTGTGTAGTGTAGTGTAGTGTGTAGTATAGTGTAGTGTGTAGTATAGTGTAGTGTGCAGTATAGTGTAGTGTGCAGTATAGTGTAGTGTGTAGTGTAGTGTAGTGTGCAGTGTAGTGTAGTGTGCAGTATAGTGTAGTGTGTAGTATAGTGTAGTGTGTAGTGTAGTGTGTAGTATAGTGTAGTGTGCAGTATAGTGTAGTGTGTAGTATAGTGTAGTGTGCAGTATAGTGTAGTGTGTAGTATAGTGTAGTGTGTAGTGTAGTGTAGTGTGCAGTATAGTATAGTGTAGTGTGTAGTATAGTGTAGTGTGCAGTATAGTGTAGTGTGTAGTATAGTGTAGTGTGTAGTGTAGTGTAGTGTGCAGTATAGTATAGTGTAGTGTGTAGTATAGTGTAGTGTGCAGTATAGTGTAGTGTGTAGTATAGTGTAGTGTGCAGTATAGTGTAGTGTGTAGTATAGTGTAGTGTGTAGTGTAGTGTAGTGTGCAGTATAGTATAGTGTAGTGTGTAGTATAGTGTAGTGTGCAGTATAGTGTAGTGTGTAGTGTAGTGTAGTGTGTAGTGTAGTGTGTAGTATAGTGTAGTGTGTAGTATAGTGTAGTGTGTAGTATAGTGTAGTGTGTAGTGTAGTGTGTAGTATAGTGTAGTGTGTAGTATAGTGTAGTGTGTAGTATAGTGTAGTGTGCAGTGTAGTGTAGTGTGCAGTATAGTGTAGTGTGTAGTATAGTGTAGTGTGTAGTATAGTGTAGTGTGTAGTGTAGTGTAGTGTGTAGTATAGTGTAGTGTGTAGTATAGTGTAGTGTGCAGTATAGTGTAGTGTGCAGTGTAGTGTGTAGTATAGTGTAGTGTGCAGTGTAGTGTAGTGTGTAGTGTAGTGTAGTGTGTAGTGTAGTGTAGTGTGTAGTATAGTGTAGTGTGCAGTGTAGTGTAGTGTGTAGTGTAGTGTAGTGTGTAGTATAGTGTAGTGTGCAGTATAGTGTAGTGTGCAGTGTAGTGTAGTGTGTAGTGTAGTGTAGTGTGTAGTATAGTGTAGTGTGCAGTATAGTGTAGTGTGCAGTGTAGTGTGTAGTATAGTGTAGTGTGCAGTGTAGTGTAGTGTGTAGTGTAGTGTAGTGTAGTGTGTAGTATAGTGTAGTGTGCAGTATAGTGTAGTGTGTAGTGTAGTGTAGTGTGTAGTGTAGTGTAGTGTGTAGTGTAGTGTAGTGTGCAGTGTAGTGTAGTGTGTAGTGTAGTGTAGTGTGTAGTATAGTGTAGTGTGCAGTATAGTGTAGTGTGCAGTGTAGTGTGTAGTATAGTGTAGTGTGCAGTGTAGTGTAGTGTGTAGTGTAGTGTAGTGTAGTGTGTAGTATAGTGTAGTGTGCAGTATAGTGTAGTGTGCAGTGTAGTGTAGTGTGTAGTGTAGTGTAGTGTGTAGTATAGTGTAGTGTGCAGTATAGTGTAGTGTGCAGTGTAGTGTGTAGTATAGTGTAGTGTGCAGTGTAGTGTAGTGTGTAGTGTAGTGTAGTGTAGTGTGTAGTGTAGTGTAGTGTGCAGTGTAGTGTAGTGTGTAGTATAGTGTAGTGTGCAGTGTAGTGTGTAGTATAGTGTAGTGTGCAGTGTAGTGTAGTGTGTAGTGTAGTGTAGTGTAGTGTGTAGTATAGTGTAGTGTGCAGTATAGTGTAGTGTGTAGTGTAGTGTAGTGTGTAGTGTAGTGTAGTGTGTAGTGTAGTGTAGTGTGCAGTATAGTGTAGTGTGTAGTATAGTGTAGTGTAGTGTGTAGTATAGTGTAGTGTGCAGTATAGTGTAGTGTGTAGTGTAGTGTAGTGTGTAGTGTAGTGTAGTGTGCAGTATAGTGTAGTGTGTAGTATAGTGTAGTGTGTAGTATAGTGTAGTGTGTAGTGTAGTGTAGTGTGCAGTATAGTGTAGTGTGTAGTGTAGTGTAGTGTGTAGTATAGTGTAGTGTGTAGTGTAGTGTAGTGTGTAGTATAGTGTAGTGTGTAGTGTAGTGTAGTGTGCAGTATAGTGTAGTGTGTAGTATAGTGTAGTGTGTAGTATAGTGTAGTGTGTAGTATAGTGTAGTGTGTAGTATAGTGTAGTGTGTAGTGTAGTGTAGTGTGTAGTATAGTGTAGTGTGTAGTGTAGTGTAGTGTGTAGTATAGTGTAGTGTGTAGTGTAGTGTAGTGTGCAGTATAGTGTAGTGTGTAGTATAGTGTAGTGTGTAGTGTAGTGTAGTGTGTAGTATAGTGTAGTGTGTAGTGTAGTGTAGTGTGTAGTATAGTGTAGTGTGTAGTATAGTGTAGTGTGTAGTATAGTGTAGTGTGTAGTGTAGTGTAGTGTGTAGTATAGTGTAGTGTGTAGTGTAGTGTAGTGTGCAGTATAGTGTAGTGTGTAGTATAGTGTAGTGTGTAGTGTAGTGTAGTGTGTAGTATAGTGTAGTGTGTAGTGTAGTGTAGTGTGTAGTATAGTGTAGTGTAGTGTGTAGTATAGTGTAGTGTGTAGTATAGTGTAGTGTGTAGTGTAGTGTAGTGTGTAGTATAGTGTAGTGTGCAGTGTAGTGTAGTGTGCAGTATAGTGTAGTGTGTAGTATAGTGTAGTGTGTAGTATAGTGTAGTGTGTAGTATAGTGTGTAGTATAGTGTAGTGTGCAGTATAGTGTAGTGTGTAGTATAGTGTAGTGTGTAGTGTAGTGTAGTGTGTAGTATAGTGTAGTGTGTAGTGTAGTGTAGTGTGTAGTATAGTGTAGTGTAGTGTGTAGTATAGTGTAGTGTGTAGTATAGTATAGTGTGTAGTATAGTGTAGTGTGTAGTATAGTGTAGTGTGCAGTATAGTGTAGTGTGTAGTATAGTGTAGTGTGTAGTATAGTGTAGTGTGTAGTATAGTGTAATGTGCAGTATAGTGTAGTGTGCAGTATAGTGTAGTGTGCAGTATAGTGTAGTGTGCAGTATAGTGTAGTGTGTAGTGTAGTGTAGTGTGTAGTATAGTGTAGTGTGTAGTATAGTGTAATGTGCAGTATAGTGTAGTGTGCAGTATAGTGTAGTGTGCAGTATAGTGTAGTGTGTAGTATAGTGTAGTGTGCAGTATAGTGTAGTGTGTAGTATAGTGTAGTGTGCAGTATAGTGTAGTGTGCAGTATAGTGTAGTGTGCAGTATAGTGTAGTGTGTAGTGTAGTGTAGTGTGTAGTATAGTGTAGTGTGTAGTATAGTGTAATGTGCAGTATAGTGTAGTGTGCAGTATAGTGTAGTGTGCAGTGTAGTGTAGTGTGCAGTATAGTGTAGTGTGTAGTATAGTGTAGTGTGCAGTATAGTGTAGTGTGTAGTGTAGTGTAGTGTGTAGTATAGTGTAGTGTGCAGTATAGTGTAGTGTGTAGTGTAGTGTAGTGTGTAGTATAGTGTAGTGTGCAGTGTAGTGTAGTGTGCAGTATAGTGTAGTGTGTAGTATAGTGTAGTGTGCAGTATAGTGTAGTGTGTAGTATAGTGTAGTGTGTAGTATAGTGTAGTGTGCAGTGTAGTGTAGTGTGTAGTATAGTGTAGTGTGTAGTATAGTGTAGTGTGTAGTATAGTGTAGTGTGCAGTGTAGTGTAGTGTGTAGTATAGTGTAGTGTGTAGTATAGTGTAGTGTGTAGTATAGTGTAGTGTGTAGTATAGTGTAGTGTGCAGTATAGTGTAGTGTGTAGTATAGTGTAGTGTGCAGTGTAGTGTAGTGTGTAGTATAGTGTAGTGTGTAGTATAGTGTAGTGTGTAGTATAGTGTAGTGTGTAGTATAGTGTAGTGTGTAGTATAGTGTAGTGTGCAGTATAGTGTAGTGTGCAGTATAGTGTAGTGTGTAGTATAGTGTAGTGTGTAGTATAGTATAGTGTAGTGTGCAGTATAGTGTAGTGTGTAATATAGTGTAGTGTGTAGTATAGTGTAGTGTGCAGTATAGTGTAGTGTGCAGTATAGTGTAGTGTGTAGTATAGTGTAGTGTGTAGTATAGTATAGTGTAGTGTGCAGTATAGTGTAGTGTGTAGTGTAGTGTAGTGTGCAGTATAGTGTAGTGTGTAGTATAGTGTAGTGTGTAGTATAGTGTAGTGTGCAGTGTAGTGTAGTGTGTAGTATAGTATAGTGTAGTGTGCAGTATAGTGTAGTGTGTAATATAGTGTAGTGTGCAGTATAGTGTAGTGTAGTGTGTAGTATAGTGTAGTGTGCAGTATAGTGTAGTGTGTAATATAGTGTAGTGTGCAGTATAGTATAGTGTAGTGTGCAGTATAGTGTAGTGTGTAGTATAGTGTAGTGTGCAGTATAGTATAGTGTAGTGTGTAGTATAGTGTAGTGTGTAGTATAGTGTAGTGTGTAGTATAGTGTAGTGTGTAGTATAGTGTAGTGTGCAGTATAGTGTAGTGTGCAGTATAGTGTAGTGTGTAGTATAGTGTAGTGTGCAGTATAGTGTAGTGTGCAGTATAGTGTAGTGTGTAGTATAGTGTAGTGTGCAGTGTAGTGTAGTGTGTAGTGTAGTGTAGTGTGCAGTATAGTGTAGTGTGTAGTATAGTGTAGTGTGTAGTATAGTGTAGTGTGCAGTATAGTATAGTGTAGTGTGTAGTATAGTGTAGTGTGCAGTATAGTATAGTGTAGTGTGCAGTATAGTGTAGTGTGCAGTATAGTGTAGTGTGTAGTATAGTGTAGTGTGCAGTATAGTGTAGTGTGCAGTATAGTGTAGTGTGTAGTATAGTGTAGTGTGCAGTGTAGTGTAGTGTGTAGTGTAGTGTAGTGTGCAGTATAGTGTAGTGTGTAGTATAGTGTAGTGTAGTGTGCAGTGTAGTGTGCAGTATAGTATAGTGTAGTGTGCAGTATAGTGTAGTGTAGTGTGCAGTGTAGTGTGTAGTATAGTGTAGTGTGTAGTATAGTCAAGTCAAGTCAAGTCAAGAGTTTTTATTTGTCACGGCATACAAGTATACAATGAAATGCGGGTGGTCTTGCCCGCAACGATGTGCAATACAGTGGTACAACATATAATAGAATCCAATACAAAAAACATTGTGCAATAACAGGTAACAGGCAACATGGTGTGACATCTCGGCATTTGTACATAGTTATTTACAGAGTATATAGGACATGCTAGGTAGCTTTGGTAGTGCAATACACTGTTACTGTTGCTAATACTAGTTTAAAGTGGCCTTTCCTTTTGGCAATACGTGTGGGTGTGTGCGGCATGAGTGTGTGCCCGCTCATGTTAAAGTGTCAGAGTGGCTGCTAGTGTGTGCGCGTGCACATCGTGCGTGTCGTGTGTGTGTTCATGTGTGCTTGTGTGTGGATAGTTCAGTGTTCTGTGGCACTCAATGTTCATTGTTCAAAACTCTGATGGCCTGGGGGAAGAAGCTGAGCCTAAGCCTCTCTGTCCTAGTAGCTGGGGTTCGCAGGCGTCTGCCTGACCTCAGAAGCTGAAACAGGCTGTTATTGGGGTGGTGGGGGTCTTTCATTATTCTGCAGGTTCTGGATTTGCACCTCTTGTTGTATAGAACCTGCAGGGGGGGGTAGTACAATACCCGTGGTACGCTCGGCTGAGCGCACCACTCTCTGTAGGGCCTTCTTGTCCTGTGCCGTGCTGTTTCCATACCAGGCAGTGATGTTTCCGGTCAGGATGCTCTCTACAGCTCCGGAGTAGAAGGACTGGAGTATCTTCCCAGATACTCTGAACTTCCTTAACTGTCTCAGGTGGTAGAGGCGCTGTTTCGCCTTCTTTACTACTGTGTCTATGTGTGTTGACCATGTCAGATCCTCTGAGATGTGGACCCCCAGGTACTTAAAGCTGCTCACCCTGTCCACGGTAGCCCCGTTTATCATCAGTGGTGTGTGTGTCTCCTGCTGTCCTACAATCCACGATCAGCTCCTTGGTTTTACCAATGTTCAGGAGCAGGCTGTTGTCCTGGCACCAGCGTTCCTGTACCTCAACCTCCTCCCGGTAGGCCTTCTCGTCGTTGTCCAAGATCAGCCCCACCACCACGTGTCGTCTGCGAACTTCACTATGGAGTTGGAGCTGAACTTGGCCACACAATCGTGTGTGTAGAGTGAGTACAGCAGGGGGCTCAGAACACAGCCCTGGGGGGACCCGATGCTCAGGGTGATGGTGTTGGAGGTCTGACCCCCCACCCTGACCGCCTGGGGTCTTTCACTCAGAAAGTCCAGTACCCAGGCGCTCAGGGCGGAGCTCAGACCTAGCTCGATCAGCTTGTCCACCAGTCTGGTGGGGACTATGGTGTTGAACGCTGAGCTGTAGTCAATGAACAACAGTCTCACATAGCCCCCCTTCTGACGGTCTAGGTGAGAGAGGGTGCTGTGCAGTACCTGGGAGACCGCATCGTCAGTGGACCTGTTTGTCCTGTATGCAAATTGGTCCATCTTTATATAGTGTGTAGTATAGTGTAGTGTGTAGTATAGTGTAGTGTGTAGTATAGTGTAGTGTGTAGTATAGTGTAATGTTAGAGTTTGGAACCAGGGCTGGTGGTCTATCTGCTCTAAAGACAAACTCTAACCTTAACCAACTTCGAAAGAGGGCCTAAACTTAACCAGTTGGAAACCAGGCGGACAGTAATAAAATTAGCAATCAATCAATCAATTCAATAGTCCACGCTCACTTAAAACAGCGCACCTCCCAGCTGCTTCTATAGAAAGTAGGGGAAAAAACAACAGCTTAGAGTTTTTCAAGCAATCTATTCTATTCCCGCTGTGGTCTCTCTCTCTCTCTCGCTACACCCACCCGCCGTGGTCTCTCTCTCTCTCTCGCTACACCCACCCGCCTCTCTCTCTCTCTCTCTCTCTCGCTACACCCACCCGCCGTGGTCTCTCTCTCGCTACACCCACCTGTCTCTCTCTCTCTCTCTCTCTTGCCAAAGCACAATTATGACATAAACAGCAAACAATATAAGATCCAAAGAAATAAAGGAGATGGTGCGGTGAGTAAAACATGGTACATGTATATACAGTATATGTCCTACTGGTTGTCCCATTTCTTGTGACATGAATTGACATATTTTGCAGCTAAAACTGCACATTCTTTCTGTTCCCCCAGGAGGAATAACAATTTCTGCACTTCTGTCATACTTTGGAATTCTGGGGAAATTATTTCAAATTTTGGAAAGAATTCCTCCCTAATATTTCTGTAATTTTCACATTGTGTTAGGAAGTGTAATTCTGTCTCTACGGCTCCCTCATCACAAAGACAGCACAACCTCTCCTCTCTGGGCAGCCAGGTCTGTCTGTGTCTGCCCTTCTCTATCGCCAAACCATGGTCACTCAGTCTGTACCTTGTCAGATTCTTTCTTAGATTCTTATCAGTTACTGTGCTGAGGTAGTCTGCCACAGTATACTGTCTGTTTAGGGCCAAATATGTTTCTAATTTGTGTTGTGATTGTGTGAGTTGATTCCAATACGTAATGTATTTATCTTTTTCTTTGGTTATAATTTGGTTAGGTCTAATCTTCTGAGGCTGGCTAGTGTGTGAGATGTCAGCCAGTTTCATTATGAGTTGACAAAAGGGGCTCTTTGTAAGTCTCTCTCTCTCTCTCTCTCTCTCTCTCTCTCTCTCTCTCTCTCTCTCTCTCTCTCTCTCTCTCTCTCTCTCTCTCTCTCTCTCTCTCTCTCTCTCTCTCTCTATAATTGACATTTATTTATTTAAGTTATTTAAGTTGTGTTAGTTTCTCTCTCTCTATAATTGACATTTATTTATTTAAGTTATTTAAGTTGTGTTAGTTACACAAGAATATTTTTTACCTTTAGGGGGAGGGGCTCGCGTTTAAATCTTGCACAGGGCCTCGCATTTCTCCCAGGCGGCCCTGCATATCCATACACACATACATGGCAAAGGGCACCCCATAGTTGGTATACCACTTATTATTTATAATATGATACAGTATTTATGGGATAAATATGAGGATTCATACATTAGAGTTATATGGCATGTATAATAAAGTGATATACAGTTTAAAGCACACATTACAGTATACCTGCAGTCCTATATATATATATATATATATATATAATGTGATATAACACATATAGTATATGATATATACAATATAATATAGTACCATAATATAGTTTAATATAATATAATGCATTGTAACAGTAAGAAGCATTTTGTATGAAAGTATTCTGTACTTCTATATGACAACTATTAAAGAAACTTGAACTTGAAAATATGATTATATAATGTAATATAATATAACATATAATATTATGTATATATATCTAGCCCATTCCACAGGGTGGCTCCGTAAGAGGAGATACACATTATTTTCACGTTGGATTTTCATCACAGGTTCAATGGTCCTCTGAGGTTGTATCCCCCCTCTTTATCCAGACATTTGCTTCTTACATTTACCGGTAATTGATTATTTCTTGCTTTGTACATAACTTGCACAGAGTTTTTAAAGTTTAACTTCAAAATGTGTGACTGTAGAAACAGTGTGTGTGTGTGGTCCCGATATCCTGCATTGTTTATTACTCGTATTGCTCTTTTTTGTAGGATAGTCAATGTATTTATGGTTGTTTTGTATGTGTTACCTCATACCTCTGTGCAGTAATGCAGGTAAGGCCAGATCACTGCACAGTACAGAGTGTGCAATGAGTTGGGATTGAGTACATGTCTCACCTTACTAATGATTGAGATGCTCTTTGCTCTTTTTATCCACTTTTTCTCCTTATTTTTCTATTTTTTTCTCCCATCCCAATTTCGCCTCGCCAATTCTCCCTTCAATTCTCCCCTCCCCTGTCTCGAACGTTGCTAGACCATGCCTCCACTGGTCGCTGCAGTGAGGACCAAGCCTTGCATCACGTGTCCCCTCCGGTACACGAGGAGGCAGCCGTCGCATCTTTCACCTGTACAGCGCGATCTCTCAGTGGCGAGGAGTAACGCGTGGAGGCTCACTACCCTCTAACACTTGCCAAATGTGTTAGTATGAACGACCAGCCAAGCCGTTAGCAACGCCGAGAGCTGGGCTCGAACCCAGCATCTCCTGCGTTAGTGGCGAGCGTCTTGCCCACTGCGCCACTTAGCCGCCCTTGTCTTATTTGGATTTGAACATAATTTATTTCTATCAAACCAGAGTTTGTATTTATTCATTTCTATTGTTAAGACCGTCATAAGCTGCTGGATGTCAGAACATGTTAGTATCATCAGCAAATAGTACACACTTCAATACATTTGACACCGAGCACAAATCATTAATGTATATAAAGGCCCTCCTAGTTACACACAGTCATCATATCTCTCCTAGTTACACACAGTCCTCATATCTCTCCTAGTTACACACAGTCCTCATATCCTCCTAGTTACACACAGTCCTCATATCTCCCCTAGTTACACACAGTCCTCATATCCCTCCTAGTTACACACAGTCCTCATATCCCTCCTAGTTACACACAGTCCTCATATCCCTCCTAGTTACACACAGTCCTCATATCTCTCCTAGTTACACACAGTCCTCATATCCCTCCTAGTTACACACAGTCCTCATTTCCCTCCTAGTTACACACAGTCCTCATATCTCTCCTAGTTACACACAGTTCTCATATCCCTCCTAGTTACACACAGTCCTCATATCCCTCCTAGTTACACACAGTCCTCACATCCCTCCTAGTTACACACAGTCCTCATATCTCTCCTAGTTACACACAGTCCTCATATCCATCCTAGTTACACACAGTCCTCATATCCCTCCTAGTTACACACAGTCCTCATATCTCTCCTAGTTACACACAGTCCTCATATCCCTCCTAGTTACAAACAGTCCTCATATCTCTCCTAGTTACACACAGTCCTCATATCCCTCCTAGTTACACACAGTCCTCATATCTCTCCTAGTTACACACAGTCCTCATATCCCACCTAGTTACACACAGTCATCATATCCCTCCTAGTTACACACAGTCCTCATATCTCTCCTAGTTACATACCATACAGTCGTCATATCCCTCCTAGTTACACACAGTCCTCATATCCCTCCTAGTTACACACAGTCCTCATATCCCTCCTAGTTACACACAGTCCTCATATCTCTCTAGTTACACACAGTCCTCATATCCCTCATAGTTACACACAGTCCTCATATCCCTCCTAGTTACACACAGTCCTCATATCCCTCCTAGTTACACACAGTCCTCATATCTCTCCTAGTTACACACAGTCCTCATATCCCTCCTAGTTACACACAGTCATCATATCCCTCCTAGTTACACACAGTCATCATATCCCTCCTAGTTACACACAGTCCTCATATCTCTCCTAGTTACACACAGTCCTCATATCTCTCCTAGTTACACACAGTCCTCATATCTCTCCTAGTTACACACAGTCCTCATATCTCTCCTAGTTACACACAGTCCTCATATCCCTCCTAGTTACACACAGTCCTCATATCCCTCCTAGTTACACACAGTCTTCATATCCCTCCTAGTTACACACAGTCCTCATATCCCTCCTAGTTACACACAGTCCTCATATCCCTCCTAGTTACACACAGTCCTCATATCCCTCCTAGTTACACACAGTCCTCATATCCCTCCTAGTTACACACAGTCCTCATATCTCTCCTAGTTACACACAGTCCTCATATCTCTCCTAGTTACACACAGTCCTCATATCCCTCCTAGTTACACACAGTCCTCATATCCCTCCTAGTTACACACAGTCCTCATATCTCTCCTAGTTACACACAGTCCTCATATCTCTCCTAGTTACACACAGTCCTCATATCCCTCCTAGTTACACACAGTCCTCATATCCCTCCTAGTTACACACAGTCCTCATATCCCTCCTAGTTACACACAGTCCTCAGATCCCTCCTAGTTACACACAGTCCTCATATCCCTCCTAGTTACACACAGTCCTCATATCTCTCCTAGTTACACACAGTCCTCATATCTCTCCTAGTTACACACAGTCCTCATATCCCTCCTAGTTACACACAGTCCTCATATCCCTCCTAGTTACACACAGTCCTCATATCCCTCCTAGTTACACACAGTCCTCATATCCCTCCTAGTTACACACAGTCCTCATATCCCTCCTAGTTACACACAGTCCTCAGATCCCTCCTAGTTACACACAGTCCTCATATCCCTCCTAGTTACACACAGTCCTCATATCCCTCCTAGTTACACACAGTCCTCAGATCCCTCCTAGTTACACACAGTCCTCATATCCCTCCTAGTTACACACAGTCCTCATATCTCTCCTAGTTACACACAGTCCTCATATCTCTCCTAGTTACACACAGTCCTCATATCCCTCCTAGTTACACACAGTCCTCATATCCCTCCTAGTTACACACAGTCCTCATATCCCTCCTAGTTACACACAGTCCTCATATCCCTCCTAGTGACACACAGTCCTCATATCTCTCCTAGTTACACACAGTCCTCATATCCCTCCTAGTTACACACAGTCCTCATATCTCTCCTAGTTACACACAGTCCTCATATCCCTCCTAGTTACACACAGTCCTCATATCCCTCCTAGTTACACACAGTCCTCATATCCCTCCTAGTTACACACAGTCCTCATATCCCTCCTAGTTACACAC
>NW_028174004.1:0-22500 GCF_963971535.1 Notolepis coatsorum | reverse complement strand
GTGAGTGTGTTAGTGTGTATGTATGTGTTAGTGTGTGAGTGTGTTAGTGTGTATGTATGTGTTAGTGTGTGAGTGTGTTAGTGTGTGAGTGTGTTAGTGTGTGAGTGTGTTAGTGTGTGAGTGTGTTAGTGTGTATGTATGTGTTAGTGTGTGAGTGTGTTAGTGTGTATGTATGTGTTAGTGTGTGAGTGTGTTAGTGTGTGAGTGTGTTAGTGTGTATGTATGTGTTAGTGTGTATGTATGTGTTAGTGTGTGAGTGTGTTAGTGTGTTTGTATGTGTTAGTGTGTATGTATGTGTTAGTGTGTGAGTGTGTTAGTGTGTATGTATGTGTTAGTGTGTATGTATGTGTGAGTGTGTTAGTGTGTATTTGTGTGTTAGTGTGTTAGTGTGTATGCATGTGTGAGTGTGTTAGTGTGTTAGTGTGTATGCATGGGTTAGTGTGTATGTATGTGTGAGTGTGTGAGTGTGTGAGTGTGTTAGTGTCTATGTATGTGTGAGTGTGTTAGTGTGTATGCATGTGTGAGTGTGTTAGTGTGTATGTATGTTAGTGTGTATCATGTGTATGTATGTGTATGTGTGTTAGTGTGTATGTATGTGTTAGTGTGTGAGTGTGTTAGTGTGTATGTATGTGTTAGTGTGTGAGTGTGTTAGTGTGTATGCATGTGTTAGTGTGTGAGTGTGTTAGTGTGTGAGTGTGTGAGTGTGTGAGTGTGTGAGTGTGTTAGTGTGTGAGTGTGTTAGTGTGTGAGTGTGTGAGTGTGTGAGTGTGTTAGTGTGTGAGTGTGTGAGTGTGTTAGTGTGTGAGTGTGTTAGTGTGTGAGTGTGTTAGTGTGTGAGTGTGTTAGTGTGTGAGTGTGTTAGTGTGTGAGTGTGTTAGTGTGTGAGTGTGTTAGTGTGTGAGTGTGTGAGTGTGTGAGTGTGTTAGTGTGTATGTATGTGTTAGTGCATGTGTTAGTGTGTGAGTGTGTTAGTGTGTGAGTGTGTTAGTGTGTATGTATGTGTTAGTGTGTGAGTGTGTTAGTGTGTTAGTGTGTGAGTGTGTTAGTGTGTGAGTGTGTTAGTGTGTATGCATGTGTTAGTGTGTGAGTGTGTTAGTGTGTTAGTGTGTGAGTGTGTTAGTGTGTGAGTGTGTTAGTGTGTATGCATGTGTTAGTGTGTATGTATGTGTTAGTGTGTGAGTGTGTGTTAGTGTGTGAGTGTGTTAGTGTGTTTGTATGTGTTAGTGTGTATGTATGTGTTAGTGTGTGAGTGTGTTAGTGTGTATGTATGTGTTAGTGTGTATGTATGTGTGAGTGTGTTAGTGTGTATTTGTGTGTTAGTGTGTTAGTGTGTATGCATGTGTGAGTGTGTTAGTGTGTTAGTGTGTATGCATGGGTTAGTGTGTATGTATGTGTGAGTGTGTGAGTGTGTGAGTGTGTTAGTGTCTATGTATGTGTGAGTGTGTTAGTGTGTATGCATGTGTGAGTGTGTTAGTGTGTATGTATGTTAGTGTGTATCATGTGTATGTATGTGTATGTGTGTTAGTGTGTATGTATGTGTTAGTGTATTGAATAAGGGCAGAATCCCGTTCGATAGGCAAGAGAATGGTCGTAATACAGTCCGAAAACACAAAACAGGCTCTTGTACAAAAAAGGCATTGTCGTCCGGTCCAGGGTCAGTACACAAGGGGGTTTCTCAGCCAGTCCAGGGTCCAGTACACAATGAACACCTTCTCGCCTTCACCTCTCCTCTCACTACCTCTCACCTTCACTTCTCCTCTCACTACCTCTCACCTTCACCTCTCCTCTCACTACCTCTCACCTTCACCTCTCCTCTCACTACCTCTCACCTTCACCTCTCCTCTCACTACCTCTCACCTTCACCTCTCCTCTCACTACCTCTCACCTTCACCTCTCCTCTCACTACCTCTCACCTTCACCTCTCCTCTCACTACCTCTCACCTTCACCTCTCCTCTCACTGCCTCTCACCTTCACCTCTCCTCTCACTACCTCTCACCTCCACCTCTCCTCTCACTACCTCTCACCTTCACCTCTCCTCTCACTACCTCTCACCTTCACCTCTCCTCTCACTACCTCTCACCTCCACCTCTCCTCTCACTACCTCTCACCTTCACCTCTCCTCTCACTACCTCTCACCTTCACCTCTCCTCTCACTACCTCTCACCTTCACCTCTCCACTCACTACCTCTCACCTTCACCTCTCCTCTCACTACCTCTCACCTTCACCTCTCCTCTCACTACCTCTCACCTCCACCTCTCCTCTCACTGGCTCTCACCTTCACCTCTCCTCTCACCTTCACCTCTCCTCTCACTACCTCTCACCTTCACCTCTCCTCTCACTACCTCTCACCTTCACCTCTCCACTCACTACCTCTCACCTTCACTTCTCCTCTCACTACCTCTCACCTTCACCTCTCCTCTCACTACCTCTCACCTCCACCTCTCCTCTCACTGGCTCTCACCTTCACCTCTCCTCTCACCTTCACCTCTCCTCTCACTGCCTCTCACCTTCACCTCTCCTCTCACTACCTCTCACCTTCACCTCTCCTCTCACTACCTCTCACCTTCACCTCTCCTCTCACTACCTCTCACCTTCACCTCTCCTCTCACTAACTCTCACCTTCACCTCTCCTCTCACTACCTCTCACCTTCACCTCTCCTCTCACTGCCTCTCACCTTCACCTCTCCTCTCACTACCTCTCACCTTCACCTCTCCTCTCACTACCTCTCACCTTCACCTCTCCTCTCACCACCTCTCACCTTCACCTCTCCTCTCACTGCCTCTCACCTCGCAAAACTCTGTCAACAACAATCTCTTTCTACACATACTCAGCTCCAACCTCACCTCCACTCAACTCAACTCTATCTGTCCTAGTGTATTATAGTGTGTGTGTCTGGTGCGTGTGTGATGTGGGTGAACTAATGGTGCACAGGTGTGTTCTATCAGTACTAATCAGCTGCCTAATTGCTTCCCCTCCTGCCGTGGCAGTAGTATCTCCCGTCCTTCACATAGCCATGAGACGGGGGGTGATATCTGCCACAGTATGTGTGTGTGAGTGTGTTAGTGTGTGTGAGTGTGTTAGTGTGTATGTATGTATGAGTGTATTAGTGTGTGAGTGTGTTAGTGTGTATGTATGTGTGAGTGTGTGAGTGTGTATGTACTGTATGTATGTATGTGTGTATGTATGTATGTATGTATGTATGTATGTATGTATGTATGTATGTATGTATGTATGTATGTATGTATGTATGTATGTATGTATGTATGTATGTATGTATGTATGTATGTATGTATGTATGTATGTATGTATGTATGTATGTATGTGTGAGTGTGTATGTATGTATGTATGTATGTATGTATGTATGTATGTATGTATGTATGTATGTATGTATGTATGTATGTATGTATGTATGTATGTATGTATGTATGTATCACAGACAGACTACAAAGGCGCCTCCCTCAAACTGAACAGTGACATCTCCTTAGCAAATGACCTCAATACCTTCTATGCGAGGTTTGATGCTGGTAATAACAACACCAGCTCACAAGCCTCGGCAATGGGGGGGGGGGGGGTCGGCTGCTGATGGAGGCGCAGTGTTCAGGGTAACAGAGCATGAGGTGAGGCGGACCTTTAAAAAAGTGAATATCAGGAAGGCAGCAGGTCCAGACGGCATCCCCGGCCGCGTCCTAAAAGTCTGTGCCGACCAACTGGCCCCAGTATTCACTGACATATTTAACCTGTCCTTAGAACAGGCTGTCATCCCCACCTGCCTGAAGAAGTCCACTATTATCCCTGTACCCAAAAAATCCAAGCCTGCTTGCCTCAACGACTACCGCCCTGTAGCTCTCACCTCCATAGCCATGAAGTGCTTCGAGAAGCTAGTAAAGGGCTACATCTGCTCCTCCCTCCCCATCAACATGGACCCCCTGCAATTTGCATACCGCCCCAACAGGTCCACGGAGGACGCCATATCCCATGTGCTGCACACAGCAGCATCACACCTGGACAAGAGGCAGGGGAACTATGTGAGAATGCTATTCATCGACTACAGCTCGGCATTCAATACCATAGTCCCCTCCATACTCATAGCCAAGCTCAGGGACCTGGGCTTGGGCTATGACCTCTGCCAGTGGGTCTTGGACTTCCTGACTGGCAGACCCCAGGTGGTGAGAGCAGGCAACTGCACCTCCTCATCCATCACCCTCAACATAGGGGCCCCCCAGGGCTGTGTTCTGAGTCCCCTCCTCTACTCCCTGTACACACACGACTGTGTGGCTCAGCGGAGTAGCAATACAATCGTCAAATTTGCTGACGACACAGTGGTGGTGGGCCTGATCTCTGCCAACGACGAGAGGGCCTACCTGGAAGAGGTCAAGGTCCTGGCGGGATGGTGCCAGGAAAACAGCCTCTCCCTGAACGTCAGCAAAACAAAGGAGATGATTGTGGACTTCAGGAGGTCGGGGGTCAAGGACTACAGCCCCCTCAGCATCGACGGGGCACCGGTTGAGAGAGTCAACAGCTTTAAGTACCTCGGAGCCTACATATCCGAGGACTTGACATGGACCACACACATTAACAGTGTTGTGAAGAAGGCACGACAACGCCTCTACTTCCTCAGGCGCCTAAGGAAGTTCCAAGTCAGCCAGAAGATCCTTAAGAACTTCTACTCATGTACAATAGAGAGCATCTTGACCGGCAACATCACCTCCTGGTTTGGGAATAGCACTGCACAAGACCAAAGCAGACTACAAAGAGTGACACGTTCAGCCGAACGCACAATTGGAGGGGGGCTCCCCACCCTCCAGAACATTTACTACAAGCGCTGCAAGGGCAAGGCTAAGAGAATCATTAAAGACTCCAGTCACCCGAACAACTGCCTCTTTGAACTGCTGCCGTCAGGCAAGCGATACAGGAGTCTCAAGGCGAGCACAGAAAGACTCAGAAGAAGCTTCTATCCCCAGGCCATCAGGCTGCTAAACGAACAATGAATGAACACTACACAACAACAACCACCAAACGCACATAGCACACACATCCACACGCACACACTCACTTTAAACAAACACACTGTAGCACCCACTCCACACACTTATAGCACACACCCACTTTAAACAAACACACTGTAGCACCCACTCCCCACACTTTATATTTATGGATGAAGGATTGCACTACAACTCGTACACCTTACTGTAAATTGTACCTAAAATTGTACCTCATCCCATTTCTGCTTTGCACTAGATAGTACTGTACATTAGTACACTGCATAGTATTGTGTATTGTATATTATATGGTAACTCAGAACATTGTACATATGTCTATACCGAACACTGTGACCTCATTTTCTTCTTCTAAATTCATGCTATATTATGTTATTATGTTATTTGATACTATCTTGTCTAGCACAGTCTCTGGAGCGTAACAGTAAGAAGCATTTTGTATGAAAGTATTCTGTACTTCTGTATGACAACTATTAAAGAACTTGAACTATGTATGTATGTATGTATGTATGTATGTATGTATGTATGTATGTATGTATGTATGTATGTATGTATGTATGTATGTATGTATGTATGTATGTATGTATGTATGTATGTATGTATGTATGTATGTATGTATGTATGTATGTATGTATGTATGTATGTATGTATGTATGTATGTATGTATGTATGTATGTATGTGTTAGTGTGTATGTATGTGTGAGTGTGTTAGTGTGTATGTATGTGTGAGTGTGTTAGTGTGTATGTATGTGTGAGTGTGTTAGTGTGTATGCATGTGTGAGTGTGTGAGTGTGTGAGTGTGTATGCATGTGTGAGTGTGTATGTACTGTATGTGTGAGTGTGTGAGTGTGTATGTATGTGTGAGTGTGTTAGTGTGTATGTATGTGTGAGTGTGTATGTACTGTATGTATGTATGTGTGAGTGTGTATGTACTGTATGTATGTGTGAGTGTGTTAGTGTGTATGTATGTGTGAGTGTGTTAGTGTGTATGAATGTGTGAGTGTGTTAGTGTGTATGAATGTGTGAGTGTGTTAGTGTGTATGTATGTGTGAGTGTGTAAGTGTGTGTGTATGTATGTGTGAGTGTGTATGCACTGTATGTGTCAGTGTGTTAGTGTGTATGTATGTGTGAGTGTGTATGTACTGTATGTGTGAGTGTGTATGTACTGTATGTGTCAGTGTGTTAGTGTGTATGTATGTGTGAGTGTGTATGTACTGTATTTGTGTCAGTGTGTATGTACTGTATGTGTCAGTGTGTTAGTGTGTATGTATGTGTGAGTGTGTATGTACTGTATGTGTGAGTGTGTATGTACTGTATGTGTGAGTGTGTTAGTGTGTATGTGTGGGCTGGACTGGGACCAAAAATCGGCCCTGGCATTTTTGGCCCAGACCGGCCCACCATAATCGGTCGGACACCACCCACCAGTACACCATCCTTGCGGTCCCCTTAAATATGCGTACCTACTGTACTATTCCCCCAAACCACTACAAAGCTGGGTGGTAAGTGCCATGGACAAGTGGACCAGTGCAAGTGGACCAGTGTACTCACTCACTCTTGGCTGAATATTGTTTTGGGTGGTGATGTAAAAACACCTGCATCATAGCAGGCTCAGGATGGGCAACGTAGTCTATAGCCTGTTCATCCCTGTCTCTCTGCTCCACAACCTGGCTTGACTAGACATAAGGAGAGAGAGAGATGATTACAATTAACTGGTACATTCAGGTCCAGAATTGTTGGAATTCCCTGACAAAGATGTGCAAAAAGCTGTACAATTTAAACAATACCATACTGGTAATGAGCAAATAGTTGTTTATTCAATGAATGCATGGAGCTGTTCCATCTTATTTCATTTGATACTAACTACTCAGTTCATACAGATTTCAAGTATTCAAATATCAATATCAAAGGTTTACACAGTTAATAGATCACCTTCTTGTTTTATATTCATGTTCAGAGAGGAGTAATAGTTAGATCTTTGTATGTGATTTATATGGCAATTAAATCAATGGTGTGCTTGTTTGTTTGGGGAGTTTGACCTACATGTTTGTGCGGACCTGTTCTCCCAAACTGGTAAGCAAATGACTGTTTTCATTTTTACGTTATTTTCATTTTTACGTTATTATTATTATTATTATTATTATTATTATTATTATTATTATTATTATTATTATTATTATTATTATTATTATTATTATTATTATTATTATTATTATTATTATTATTATTATTATTATTATTATTATTATTATTATTATTATTATTATTATTATTATTATTATTATTATTATTATTATTATTATTATTATTATTATTATTATTTTTTTTTTTTTTTTTTTTTTTAAACATTGATCTTAACTGATCACTGTGACTTTATTGCTTTTATCGTTATATATGCCTATATTTGTGTACAGCACTTTGAGCTACATGACATGTGTAAAGGCCGAATGAGTGTTTTTTGTTATTGATTATTATTATTATTATTAGTATTAATATTATCATTATTACTATTATTATTATCATTATTAGAAGGTTACAATTTATGGGAATGTAATGATTTATGGGAATGTAATGAGTTGTGGGAATGTAATGATTTATGGGAATGTAATGATTGAGGGGAATGTTATGATTCTGTGTAGCCTGTTGGGTGGACTCTGTTGCGCTGTGATGGATCACCTGCACCTGTCAGGTGATCGGCCACGGCGCGACGGAGATCATTAAATAGGTGATAGGAATCAGCTGTGGGCGGTAGCCGATGGGGAAGGCATATGATTTTCTTACCGCTCGCTTAGGAAGCTTAACGCTTTAGAACGCTTAGAACGCTTCAGCGCTTCAGGACGCTTTCGGAAACTGTTTAGATTACACCTTAAGCAATTAGACCAGGTTATATGACGTTTAGGATCACTGTGATCAACCCTCCCATGTAACCTACTTATTCTAATTAAATCGGGTCACCACATCGGTGTCTGATAACGGAGCTTAATGTGTGGAAAACTATTTCTTTGGACGTTGAGCGCGTATGGATTCACTCCCCGTCTACACCAAGAAGCGGCATTCCGGCATGTTGCCGCTACATTAAGTAAGAAAATCGCCTTTATTGAAACCAGGCGAGCTTCAATAAAGTCATTAAGTAAGAAAATCTGCCTATAATAAAAGCGATTAAGTAAGAAAATCGCGTTTATTGAACCCCAACCAGCTTCAATAAAGTGAAAGAGGACTCGCGCAGATATTGACGCGACCCAAGGCAGAGGCGCGCGTCAATACGGACAACACCAGAGGAGGAGGACTCGCAAGAGGACTGACAACAAGGATCCAGCATTGTTGTGAGAGACAATCAAAGACCATCGATCAGCAGGAAGGAATCGATCCACACCAGCACAGTGAATGATCACAGCCCGAGGACATCGCTGCCTGTGATCAGCAACAGGATCGATCAACGAAAGCATCACCACCAAGAGGGGAGGATCCTCCCTCCCGGCTCGAGGACAACAAACGGAACGTGCGTGAGTAGAGTGTATGAATGGTATAGACACTACTGCGTACGTGGCGCGCGCAAACGGCGCCGTGGAATATAAGCCAAATTATAAAGCTGTCTTAAGAACTGGTCGATAAATATAGACAAGATGTCAAGCGGCAGATATTGAAACAGAGAACATGGATTTGACACAAGATGTCAGATATTGAAACAGAGAACATGGATTTGACACAAGCGGCAGATATTGAAACAGAGAACATGGATTTGACACAAGATGCCAGATATTGAAACAGAGAACATGGATTTGACACAAGATGCCAGATACTGAAACAGAGAACATGGATTTGACACAAGCGGAAATGGAGGCTGAATATAGTCTAAAGAGAGCTGCAGTAGAGGCTGAATCAAGTCTAAACAGAGCTGCAGTAGAGGCTGAATTTAGTCTAAAGAGGGCTGCATTAGAGGCTGAATTAAGCCATAACAGAGCTGCAGTAGAGGCTGCATTAGAGGCTGAATTTAGTCTAAAGAGAGCTGCACTAAAGGCAGAGAGGGAGATGTTGGAAATTGATACTGACATCTCTGTATCAAAAGCCAAAATCAAAGTAATGGAACATTTTGAATTAGAGGATAGATTAAGGCTGCAGGAGGCTAATTTAAAGGCTGAATTAAAGGTTAAATTAAGGCTGCAGGAGCAGGAGCAGCTCCAGCTAATTAGCCACCAGCAACAGCAACAGGAGGCCAGACCGGCTGACAAGAAACAGTTTTACTCTGACTCTGTCAACCCAAGTGACATGCCTGCCTGCAAAGAGCAGCAAGAACAACGCCAGCAGCAACAAGAGCAGCAACGCCAGCAGCAACAACAGCAAGAACAACGTCAGCAGCAACAAGAGCAGCAAGAACAACGCCAGCAGCAACAAGAGCAGCAACGCCAGCAGCAACAACAGCAAGAACAACGTCAGCAGCAACAAGAGCAGCAAGAACAACGCCAGCAGCAACAAGAGCAGCAACGCCAGCAGCAACAACAGCAAGAACAACGCCAGCAGCAACAAGAGCAGCAACGCCAGCAGCAACAACAGCAGCAACAACACCAACGGCAACAACAACAGAAGCTAGTCCAGGCTCAGCAGAACCAGCAACAGAACCAAGTCCAGATGGCACCAACCCCGAAGTCTGCAGCCAGCCAGGCTCAGCTGAAGAAGAAGCCAGAGGTGAAAGTGAAGTACCTTGACGGCAAACAAAGACAACAGCTGAAACGGCAGCAGACGGCCGCCACCAAGCCACAGGTGGCTCAGGTTTCCACGCACCTGCAAAATAAGCTCATGAAGGATGCAGAGCGCAAAGATGACGGCACGGATAAACGGAAGGACAAGGACAAGGACAAGTACAAGAACAAGAGAAAGAAGGAGAAAGTGAAGTCACCAGACAGCCAGATTAAGAAGGAAGAGAACAGTTCTGTATTGGAAGAGAACAGTTCACGTAAGAATAAGAAGTCTGAGCATGAAGAGGACCCCTACCACTCTCCTAAACACCAGAAGTCTCTGAAGAGGGAGCGAGATGACGTGACAGGAATCGACTTCAAACCTAAGAAAATCAAGACTAAAAACAAGGTCAAGAAAAGTAAACGGGATGAAGAAGAGGACATCAAGCCCAAGAAGACTAAGAACAAGAGAGGAGTAGTGGTGGAGGGAAAAGACAAGTTTGGAGGATCTCAGAGCAAAGACAACTCTGGAGGATCTAAGAGAAAAAACAAGTCTGGAAGATCTCAGAGCAGAGACAACTCTGGAAGATCTAAGTGCAAAGAGAAGACTGGCATATCTAACAGCACAGAGAATGTACCTCTTCAAGAGCTAAACAAAGAAGATAGCCATGTCTGGTACAAGGTGTATCATAAAAGAAGAAAGAGAAGACGACATGAGTGGTGCTTGATTCACATCATCATTCCAAGGCACCACCATGGCAAACTCTGGAGTGAGGTGGATTGTGGACTCTCAAGCCCCCCCCCCCTTTCAGCCCACTTTGGTAGGGTAAAGGGGAGGCTGACCAAGGTCCTGACAAGGCCTTGACCTTGAGAAAAGGAAACACAAACACAAGAATGTGAACATGATGCATTGGTGTATTGATCACACGACAATAATACCGAATTAAGACCAAGGAATATGCATCATTAAGACATTTAAGTTTATTATGGACTCTTTTAAGTTATGAATTAATCATCGCTATGAAGATTTATTATTTTGTAACATGGAATGTCCAGAAGACCAGAATATGGACTCGGAATGAACATTATCATATCCATTATGGATGGCAAACACGAGCAGGAGCATCAGCCACACCGGTTAAAGAGCCAAAGGTGAGGCTTGGTGAAGATAATGGGGCCGGTAAGGACTGTGCTTCAGCCATTATAGTGGACTACACAGCGCCCAGGAACCCTGGCCACTCGGACGGATCCAGGAAGCCTTTCCAAATGACGAAGGTTCAACCAGTGCCTACTACTGGAGCCAAAAGGAGGATTGCCAGCCGTAAATGAACACTCACCTGGCCATGTTATTTATTTTGTAATTGTGTAAACACAATTAGGGGCCGGTGTAAAGGCCGAATGAGTATTTTTTGTTATTGATTATTATTATTATTATTAGTATTAATATTATCATTATTACTATTATTATTATTATTATCATTATTAGAAGGTTACAATTTATGGGAATGTAATGATTTATGGGAATGTAATGAGTTGTGGGAATGTAATGATTTATGGGAATGTAATGATTGAGGGGAATGTTATGATTCTGTGTAGCCTGTTGGGTGGACTCTGTTGCGCTGTGATGGATCACCTGCACCTGTCAGGTGATCGGCCACGGCGCGACGGAGATCATTTAAATAGGTGATAGGAATCAGCTGTGGGCGGTAGCCGATGGGGAAGGCATATGATTTTCTTACCGCTCGCTTAGGAAGCTTAACGCTTTAGAACGCTTAGAACGCTTCAGCGCTTCAGGACGCTTTCGGAAACTGTTTAGATTACACTTTAAGCAATTAGACCAGGTTATATGACGTTTAGGATCACTGTGATCAACCCTCCCATGTAACCTACTTATTCTAATTAAATCGGGTCACCTGCACATCGGTGTCTGATAACGGAGCTTAATGTGTGGAAAACTATTTCTTTGGACGTTGAGCGCGTATGGATTCACTCCCCGTCTACACCAAGAAGCGGCATTCCGGCATGTTGCCGCTACAACATGTATGAAAGGTGCTTTATAAATACTCATTACTTACTTACTTACTTACTTACTTACTTACTTACTTACTTACTTACTTACTTACTTACTTACTTACTTACTTACTTACTTACAGTTAATGTGCCTACCATGTGAAGGTGCATGATCAATGGACAGCACAAAAACAATTTGTGTAGGTGGAGACTAGAACTACCACAGATAGTAATAAGTTATAAGAGTAAGTAATCCATACCATATATATCCTAATAGTTACCTTATTACCATACTTGGCTGAAAATAAACTTTGCTGCCTGTTGTGAATGTGTTTTCCCTGTAGGCTAATACATAAGTACGCATACATTTTTGCAGTTGAGCAAAAATTAGCAGTTGAGTAGGCTACAGTATATGTGCTGTGTTTGTATGTCTTCCATCGAGGACCACCTTGGAAATAAGTGTTTTAATGAATGCTTTTAGGTGATATCCTAAAATAAGGAATACAAATTGGTCAAGATAATTCGTTTTTATGATGTGTTTTTAATTTCCAAATACAAATCAAATCAAATAAAAAAAGCAGTTTTTGCAGTTGAGCTACAGGTGTTGTATATTATACAGCCTTTTCATGCATCTTTATCAAGGGAACCCTTATCCTAATGATTTTTTAAATAATATTATGATGATACGATATGGACCTAGTAGTTGGGTCATCTGTGGCACTTCGTTTCTCAATGGATTTGTCATCTAGGACAAATAAACAAATTTAGCCAGGGTGTATTTTTGAAAAAGGCGGGGGAAATTTGTGAGAGACCAAAATCCAAAATGGCTGCTGTGGAAATTAACTTCTTAATAGTTTGACCTACAATGATGCACAATACATGGTGCCAGCCCCCTCTCAGTCATGTACCAGCCCCCTCTCAGTCATATACCAGCCAGCCCCCTCTCAGTCTTGTACCAGCCCCATCTCAGTCATGTACCACAGCCCCCCTCTCAGTCATGTACCACAGCCCCCCTCTCAGTCATGTACCTGCACAACTGGCGGGGGGGGGGTGCTTAGTAAGATATGTGATTGGGCCAGCCCAGTGTCAGTCAGTACCAATGGGCCGCTGTCCCCATAGATAAATATAGAACACTAGATAGCTTACCCGCGCTGCCGGCCAATGGAAAGCGACGTCGTCGTAGGGCGGCCATCTTGCCCCCAGGCAGCTCAGCTACTGATAACATTAATGTCTATGGTGCATGTACTATTTAAATAACCATAGATTGCTCAATTCTTTACCGATTTTTAAACGGGTTGGTTTGCTATAAACATCAAAGATGTAGTTATGATACAGCATACTTATATGCATCATAAATGTATCTAAAGATGTTTTTTTACAAACCGCTTGAATCATAGCCACGTTAATAATGCATCAATATTTCAGCGAGTTGTGAGTATTTTTGTCTGTGCAGATCACTCACCCTCCAACAGCTACCATAGAACGTAACAGAAAGGCTGACTGGGGCAAGATGGCGGCGGTTCAGCGATGCTGGTGACTCCGCCTTAAGCTATCTAGTGTTCTATATATATCTATGGCTGTCCCAGCCTAGTAGTGGGCCGGTCGTTAACCAAATGGGGGAAATTTCTTTTTAATTTTCTTTTTAATTTTTTCTTTTTTTTTTCTCTTTAAATTTTTTTTTCAAATCATAATGGCCCACATATGCGTCGGCCCACCGGGAAAATGCCCGGTATGCCAGATGGCCAGTCCAGGCCTGTGTGTGAGTGTGTATGTAAATGTGATTGTGTTAGTGTGTATGTATTTGTGAGTCTGTATGTATGTGTGAGTGTGTTAGTGTGTGTATGTGTGTGTGAGTGTGTATGCAAATGTAAGTGTGCATGTATGTGAGTGTGTTAGTGTGTATGAATGTGTGTGTTTATTAGGGCTGTCCCCGACTAAGGATTTGGATAGTCGACTTTGATTGGCCGAAATTAGCCGATAGTCGACTATTAGTCGACTATGACATTTTTTTTTTTTTTTTTAAACAAAAGTATAATATAATATATATATATATATATATATATTTTTTTTTTATCATTCCATTTGGGCTGTGGGGGTGCTTAATGTCTGAAGGAGTTGACGGAAGGCTTCTTGTCCTCTGCAAAAGCATGCAATTGGTCCACCGATGGATACATCTTGATATTTGTCTAGTCTAGTGTGTTCATTAGACGGGTGAAATCCTCTTTCAGTGCCTCTGTGCCTGTTTTCTTCCCTGGAGGAGTCAGTGGTCCCTGCCTGCTTCAAGATGTCTACCATTATCTCGGTACCAAAGAAACCCTCCCCAACAGGTCTCAATGACTACAGACCGGTGGCACTCACCTCTGTGGCCATGAAATGTTTCAAGAGGCTGGTCAAGGATCACATTTGTGCCTCCCTCCCCAGTGATATGGACCCTATGCAATTTGCATACAGGCCAAACAGGTCCACTGACGATGCGGTCTCCCAAGTACTGCACAGCACCCTCTCTCACCTACACTGTCAGAAGGGGGGCTATGTGAGACTGTTTTTCATTGACTACAGCTCAGTGTTCAACACCATAGTCCCCACCAGACTGGTGGACAAGCTGATCGAGCTGGGTCTGAGCTCCGCTCTGAGCGCCTGGATACTGGACTTTCTGAGTGAAAGGCCCCAGGCGATCAGGGTGGGGGGTCAGACCTCCAACACCATCACCCTGAGCATCGGGTCCCCCCAGGGCTGTGTTCTGAGCCCCCTGCTGTACTCACTATACACACATGACTGTGTGGCCAAGTTCAGCTCCAACTCCATAGTGAAGTTTGCGGACGACACAGTGGTGGTGGGGCTGATCTCGGACAACGACGAGAAGGCCTACCGGGAGGAGGTTGAGGTACTGGAACGCTTGTGCCAGGACAACAGCCTGCTCCTGAACATTGGTAAAACCAAGGAGCTGATCGTGGATTATAGGAGAGGACAGCAGGAGACACACACACCACTGAGGATAAACGGGGCTACCGTGGACAGGGTGAGCAGCTTTAAGTACCTGGGGGTCCAGAACAAGTTACAGGTTGAAAAAGCCCTCAGCTCGGAACTAGGCAAAATCTGCATATGGCTCCCCGACAACAAACTATCATTACACATGGGCAAAACAGAGTCCATTCTCTTCGGTTCAAATAACAAACTCAGCAAGACCGACGGCTTCTCGGTTACAGTGGGTGACAATATTATCACAAGGAAAGATGAAATTACCTACCTGGGTTCCATCCTAGAGGCTAATCTTTCCTATGACAAAATGGCATCCAATGTAATAAAAAAAGTCAACCAACGAACGCGATTCTTGTACCGGATCTCCTCTCTGGTAAACAAGAATACCCTGAAGACTCTAGCAGGAGCACTCATTCAAGGGTACTACGACTATGCTTGCACCTCATGGTACCAAAGCACCTCAAAGGCACTAAAAAACAAATTACAAACATCTCAAAACAAGCTAGTCAGACTACTGCTTGACCTGACTCCTAGAACCCACCTCACCCCTGCCCACTTTGACAACCTAGGGTGGCTTAGAGTAGACAACAGAGTACAGCAACTTGCAATGGGCCTGGTCTACAAGATACACTACGCGACCAAGGTACCCATGTACATGTCAAAATACTTCCCAAAGGTCAGTGAATACCACGATCACAACACCAGAGGGAGCTCCACAAATCATGTAAAACCCAGATTCGGCTCAAACAAGGGACTAAACACGTTTCGCAATTATGCCACATCAATGTGGAACGCCCTACCTAAAGCTGTAAAGGAATGTGAATCACTACCCACTTTCAAAAACACTCTCAAAAAACACCTACGTGAGACTGCAATTCGAAACTGGCCCCTACAAATGTCCTAACCTAGTTGTACAGTAAATGACCAAGTAAGGCTTTGTCAGTATTCCAATGTACAGTGTAAAATGTGTGTGCGTCCCCTACCCAACCCCCCCCCCCCCCACCTCCAATGTACAGCCCTCACCCACCCACCCAACCCCACCCCACCCACCCAACCTCTTCCAATGTACAGTTTCTACGCCAAATGTATATACACTCTTTTTCTGGACACTTTTGTATCACAAACAGTACTGTATTTGCAAATCTGATATGTCATAAATGTATAGATGTAGCAGTACTGTCTATCTGTATGTCATGTATGTCATATTATGTTATGATGAATTGAAAATGGGGGACCCTGATGTAAACAAGACGAAAGTCTTTCTCTGGTCTGCATCCCCTTAACAATTGTATGTATTGAGCTGTACTGTACTGTACCCATTCTGCAATCTGTTAATAAACTTTTCAATCAATCAATCAATCAACCACATCGCAGAGGATCTGACATGGACAACACACATAGACTCAGTCGTAAAAAAGGCGAAGCAACGCCTCTACCACCTGAGACAGTTAAGGAAGTTCAGAGTATCTGGGATGATACTCCAGTCCTTCTACTCCGGAGCTGTAGAGAGCATCTTGACTGGAAACATCACTGCCTGGTATGGAAACAGCACGGCACAGGACAAGAAGGCCCTACAGAGAGTGGTGCGTTCAGCCGAGCGTACCACGGGTATTGCACTACCACCCCTGCAGGTTCTATACAACAAGAGGTGCAAATCCAGAGCCTGCAGAATAATGAAAGACCCTCACTACCCCAACAACAGCCTGTTCAAGCTGCTGAGGTCAGGCAGACGCCTGCGAACACCAGCTACTAGGACGGAGAGACTTCGGCTCAGCTTCTTCCCCCAGGCCATCAGAGCCTTGAACACTGAACTCTCCACACACAAGCACACATGAGCACACACACGACACACACACTGTATACGCTCACACACTAGCAGCCACTTTAACATGAGCAAGCACACACTCATGCTGCACACGCCCACACTTATGGCCACTAAGGAAAGGTCACTTTAAGAATAGTATAGTATAACCTGAGATTGTATAAAATAGCATGTACAGAAAGACCCAGTGCCTCATCCGTAGCTAACAGTGTATTGCACTACCACAGGACCTAGCATGTCCTACTATGCTCTGTAAATAACTTATGTACATATACCGATATGCCCTACTCTGTTTACTTGTTTTATTGCGCAATGTTGTTCTATTGGATTCTATTATATGTTATTACTATTGTATTGCACATGGCTGCGGGCAAGACCACCCGCATTTCATTGTATACTTATATGCCATGACAAATAAAACTCTTGACTTGACTTGACTTGAGTGTGTATGTGTGTGTGATTGTGTATGTGTCTGTGAGTGTGTATGTGTGTGTGAGTGTGTATGTGTGTGTGAGTGTGTATGTAATTATGAGTGTGTATGTGTCTGTGAGTATGTATCTGTGTGTTATGGTTTTAAACCGACCCCAATAGCACAACACAAGACAGGTATGAGAGTTAGCCAAAAACAGGGCATTATTTATTTAATACAAAAAAGCGGCACTCAGCCTTTAAGGGGGTAAAAAACATCAACGTCCAAGAACACAAAAAGGCGGCACTGTGCCTTTAACGGGCGAACAGGCTGGGAAAAAGTAACGGGGATCCTCTTCGTCCCTACAACCGAGTAGGGCTCTGCGGCTCGGCTCTGCCAAGGAATCCTCCTCCTCCAGACCAGACGCTGCCCACGGGCAATGCAGCACACAGGGGGTCCGAGGGGAACGGGGTGAGAACACGGCATCCTCCCGTGGAGTAATAGGGAGCGATGGCGAGCCTCACCCCAGGAACGGGGATCATGAAGAGGGAGTTGGGAAGTAGCCGGCTTGACGTCTGGAGTGGGAACACTGGAATCCTCCCGTAGAGTATTAGAGAGCGAAGGCGGTGTCCCACTCCAGGCAAACGGCGACAGGTGGTGACGGGTGGCACGACGTCTCACGCCGGAGACACGGCAGGTGATGGTAGCAACAAGAACGACCCGACAAGGAGTGGAGGGGAGTCTGCAATACAAGTACTCTCCCGAGCTGATCGCAAACTCCCAACAGGTGCGTGAAGGTGAAAAAATGGCACGCCCCCTCGTTAGGTCTCTAGTCCATACCACCCGGAGTCACAGGGGGCATTAGAAAGGTTCCACTCCACACTAAAAATGATGCTTCTGGCGTTCTGTCGTGACACAGAGGATGATTGGGATGAGGGGGTTCATTTGATGTTGTTTGCCGCAAGGGAAGTGGTGCAGGAATCTTTGGGTTTTAGCCCTGCAGAGTTGGTATTTGCGCATTCAGTCAGGGGGCCGCTCAGGTTGTTGAGGGAGAAATGGTTGGGGGAGAGTGAGCCGAAGAACCTATTAGACTACGTCTGTGACTTTAGGGAAAAGCTGAAGAGGGCATGTGATCTGGCGAGAACAAATCTGATTGACACACAAGAACGGATGAAGGGCTGGTACGATAGGAAGGCTCGGGATAGGCAGTTAGGTGGTCGAGCGGAGATTGCGTTCGTCACCAGCCCCGGAGCTGTGAGCTTGGTTCGCCTGTTCGAATCCAGCTCACAGCTCCGGGGTTGTCACCAGCTTGGCTGGCCGTCTGCACTGATACAATTGGCTGTATCAGAGGGTGGGAGAAGCTGGCGGGGTGGGTCCGGGTCGTTGTAAACAGCGACTCCTACAGTTCGGTCGGGGCGCCTGCTAAGCGCGGATTGGACGTGAGGGGGATAGTGTGGTCCTCCCACACGCTACGCCCTCTCAATGAGAATCCGCGCTGCCAGGTGAAAAGAAGCGGTGATTGGCTGGACGTGTGTCGGAGGAAGCACGTGGTAGCCTCCACTCTCCCAAATGATCTGACTGTGGGGGGTAAAGCGCAGCGACCAGGAAGGGACTGGGAATTGGCATACGACTAACATTGGGATGGGAGAAAATCGGAGGAAAATGGAGGGGGAAAAAGACAAAAAAAAAAAAAAAAAGGAAGGAAGGCTCGGGATAGGATGTTTGTGCCAGGAGAGAGGGTCTTGGTATTGCTTCCGGTAACAGGTTCCAGCCTACAGGCTCGGTTTAGTGGGCCGTATCGGGTTAGGGAAAAGGTAGGGGACCTGAATTACCTAATTGAGACACCGGATCGTGGGCGGAAGACCCGCTTGTGTCATATTAATATGATTAAGCCATTTTACGCAAGAGATCCTCTGGTGGGTCCTGTTGACCGTGTTATTGTGCCCTCTGCAGGTGTGCCCGCTGTGCCGGCGTCGGCTTGTGTGTTGGCCCCATCTAGTGTTGGTGTGAGTAATGACAGTCTTTGTTTTTCAGAGGGAGCTGGTGAAATAGAAGATGACGTCATTATCCCATCTAAAGCGGTCGTGGAGGGACGTTTGACAAACACTGAGTCTTTGGTCACTCTTGACTGTCGTCTGGGCCATTTATCAGAGCTGCAGCGGGATGATATCATGAGTCTGATTAGGGCTCATGGTGAGCTTTTTTCTCCGATATCCCTTCGCGCACAAATGTATTGCATCATGACATCGATGTGGGGGAGGCATTGCCCATTAAACAGCAGGCGTATCGCGTGAATCCACATAAGCGGGCGCGGTTAAAGAGGGAGGTGGAATATATGCTCGCTAATAAAATCGCTGAGCCCAGTTTCAGCCCGTGGAGCTCGCCATGCTTATTGGTGGATAAATCGGATAAGACAGATAGACTTTGTACTGATTTTCGCCGGGTAAATAATGTGACTAGGCCGGATAGTTTCCCATTGCCCAGAATGGAGGACTGTGTCGACAGGGTGGGGAGCGCGTCTTGCGTAACTAAGCTGGATTTGCTGAAAGGGTACTGGCAGGTGCCACTTACGAACCGCGCTAAACTAATTTCTGCGTTCGTGACACCTGACAGTTTCCTGCAATACACGGTGATGCCGTTTGGGATGCGCAACGCGCCTGCGACCTTCCAGAGGTTGGTGAATCGTGTGCTATCGGGCGTGGCTTGTTGTGAGGCCTACCTCGACGACCTCGTCATTTATTCTGACGATTGGGAGGGGCACATGGCTGGTTTGCGAGAGGTGTTTGAACGGCTTGTTAAGGCAAACTTGACATTGAACCTGGCTAAGTGCGAGTTCGGCAGGGCGACCGTCACCTATCTTGGCAAGGTAGTGGGGCGGGGGGAGGTCCGTCCTGTCCACTCTGAGGTGGAGGCTATACTTGGCTTCCCAGGGCCAGCTACACGTCGGGATCTCCGGTGCTTTCTGGGGATGACGGGGTATTATAGAGGGTTTTGCAGGAACTTTTCGGTGGTAGCTTCTCCCCTTACAGATCTATTGAGTCCAAAGATCCCGTTTCAGTGGACGCCTAGGTGTTCCTTCGCGTTTCAGCAATTGAAGTCAATTCTGGTCAGTGCCCCTGTCCTCACAAAACCTTTCAAGTTGGCTGTGGATGCTAGTGAGTTGGGCGCAGGCGCAGTGCTCTTACAGGACGATGACGGGGGTATTGAGCACCCAGTGTCATCATATTTCTCCAGAAAGTTTAACGTACACCAGAGGCGCTACTCGACGATCGAGAAGGAGGCATTAGCTTTGGTTTTGGCCCTCACCCATTTCGAGGTGTATGTTGGTTCATCTCAGGTACCGTTAAAATATACACCGACCACAACCCATTGGTCTTTATAGGCAGGATGCGGAATTCGAACCAGCGGCTAATGCGCTGGAGCCTTTTCCTGCAAGCCTTTGATATTGACGTGGTACACGTCAAGGGCAAGGACAATGTGTTGGCTGACGCGCTATCACGGCTGTAGTCAGTGGGGCGCTATTAACGCCTCCATCCCACTCTGTAACCAGTGTGGGTAATAACCTAAGGTGTATATGATCCTGCTGGATATTAATATTGCTTTGTTTTTCAGCAATCATGGTTTGGCCTGGGCGAGACATGATCTGGAGGTCTCCGGGTCCGCTGGACTTCGGATTGATGCTGCCCACTTCTGATTGATAATGGCCTTAATGGTTTACTGTTTTGATTGATTGATTGATTGATTGAAAACTTTATTAACAGATTGCAGAATGGGTACAATACAGTACAGCTCAATACACACAATTGTTAAGGGGATGCAGACCAGAGAAAGACTTTCGTCTTGTTTACATCAGGGTCCCCCATTTTCAATTCATCAGGACATATATGACATACATGGCATACAGGTAGACAGTACTGCTACATCTATACATTTATGACATACCAGATTTGCAAATACAGTACTGTTTGTGATACAAAAAGAGTCAAGAAAAGGGAGTATATACATTTGACGTAGAAACTGTACATTGGAGGAGGTTTGGTGGGGGGGGGTTGGGTACATTGGGATATTGACAACCATACTGGGTAATTTACATTAGAGGTGGTTGGGGGGGGGGAGAAACACTGTATAAACAAGCAAAACTGTACATTGGGGGGGGGGGGAACACACACTGTACAAACAAGCACAATTGTACATTGGAATATTGACAAAACCATACTAGGTAAATTACTGTACATTGGAGGGGGTTGGGTTAGGACATTTACAGGGGCCAGTTTCGAATTGCAGTCTCCCGTAGGTGTCCCTTGAGAGTGGTTTTGAAAGTGGGTAGTGATTCACATTCCTTTACAGTTTTGGGTAGGGCGTTCCACATTGATGTGGCATAATTGCGAAACGTGTTTAGTCCCTTGTTTGAGCCGAATCTGGGTTTAACATGATTTGTGGAGCTCCCTCTGGTGTTGTGATCGTGGTATTCACTGACCTTTGGGAAGTATTTTGACATGTACATGGGTACCTTGGTCGTGTAGTGTATCTTGTAGACCAGGCCCATTGCAAGTTGATGTACTCTGTCGTCTACTCTAAGCCATCCTAGGTTGTCAAAGTGGGCAGGGGTGAGGTGGGTTCTAGGAGTAAGGTCAAGCAGTAGTCTGACCAGTTTGTTTTGAGATGTTTGTAATTTAGTTTTTAGCGCCTTTGAGGTGCTTTGGTACCATGAGGTGCAAGCATAGTCGTAGTACCCTTGAATGAGTGCTCCTGCCAGAGTCTTCAGGGTATTCTTGTTTACCAGAGAGGCGATCCGGTACAAGAATCGAGTTCGTTGGTCGACTTTTTTTATTACATTAGATGCCATTTTGTCACAGGAGAGATTAGCCTCTAGGATGGAACCCAGGTAGGTAATTTCATCTTTCCTTGTGACAATATTGTCACCCACTGTAACTGAGAAGCCGTCGGTCTTGCTGAGTTTGTTATTTGAACCGAAGAGAATGGACTCTGTTTTGCCCATGTGTAATGATATGTGAATGTTTACTGTTATGTTTTTCTTTTTATGTTCATTCCCCATTACGCCTTGGGGTTATGTACATAAAGTTGAGGGTGTGGGTGTTACGTGTGGGGTCTGTGTGTGCCTTGATCAGGCGTTCCCAGTGTGATGTGTTATGTCTAGTTGTAGTCCCCTGTCCTGGTCTTGTAGTCCTTAGTGTTTCCCCTTCCAGGTGTATCCATTTGTAATCAACCCAGGTGTGTGTCGTCTCGTCATTCCCTCATGTATAAGTGCTCTGTCTTCCCCTGTGTCTGGTGCTGATCCTGTCTGTGTAGTATGTGTCCTTGTCTGTCGTTACTTTAGTCTATTCTTCATTTCATCCATGGTAATTATTTTATTAAATATTTCTTATACACTACTTTGTCTGCCGTCTCCTTGTTGTGTTGCATTGACTCGACAGCGAGCTTAAAGAAGGTCAATGACAACGTAACACGCACTCTATGCTCTTTTTCTCTCCCCTGAGTCTCTCTCTCTCTCTATCTCTCTCTCTCTCTCTCTATCTCCCTCTCTTTCTCTCTCCCTCTCTCACTTTATTTTTCTCTCTCTGTCATACTCTCCTGCTTTTTCTCTCCCTC
>NW_028174005.1:0-15945 GCF_963971535.1 Notolepis coatsorum | reverse complement strand
CAAGACCTGACTAACTCCCCCCCCCCCTCCCCCGCCCCCCCCAGGGTGTAGGAAGGTCCTCTGCCCAATCACTGACTGAGAGAGTATAATGCCTCTGTTGGGCAAAGACATTAGGTAAACCTTGATTGGGTCTTATAAGCCTTAGGGTCACAACATATTAGACACACAACCACAAACATTTTCAGTTTGAGTAAGAAAACGTACAAAAAAATCACAATTTGGAGACGTGAGGTTCTCATCTGACCACTTGTGAAATTACCAGTAGGAGTTTCAGTGTGAGCCGTATGGAAAAGAGCTGGGGCTGAGCTGTGCCGTGCCGGTGTGTCACTGTCACCAAACCCAACCATGGAACAATCGCTCTTTTCCACTCTGTCGGCCCTTATGGAGGCAGAAAACACAGCGTGGCATAAATAGACATAAAACAGCCATGCAGTATTCATGATGGAATAAACCGCACGCTGTTGGTGATTTACTCTTTCTTAATGAAAAATGGATGAAAAATACAGTAAAAAACCTCAGAGCTATGAATAAATTACCGGGAACAGTGTAGTGTCCTCGACGTGGAGGCGGCCCCGCCCTTCTCTGTGGCAAAACTGAGTGTGTGTACACTGCCTTGAAATATCTAGATGGTTTCAACTTGACAACGTGAATGTTCTGAATGGACCCAGGTTTATTTCCTGTCGCAGTGCAAGGAGACTATAAAAGAAGGAAAGGTCATCACGTCAGAATACCAGCGTTCTATGCTCTGCTTGGGGTCAGACTTTGGTGCCAGTTCTATTGAAGCCTGTATTCAAATTCAAAATATACCAGCTATCTGAGGAAATATATGTCAACCAACATACAAAACGTTAGCTGCCTAGCTGCCCTATAGCAACATAATTCCAGTGAAACTATCTACAGAGAGCAGAGATCATGAGAGAGAGAGGTGAAAACGTTGTAAACTTTCAATCGTTTTTTTGTTTGTAAAAATGTAACATGTGCATGCTGAGTGTCATGAGGTCATAGAAAACAATAACTCTTATGGCTGTCAATCATAACGCCAGGTTGTTTCTCCTTATTCCTTCCTAATCCGATGACAGCGATAACCGCCACGCTACACAGTGACGTAACGACCCTTCCTTCTTTTATAGTTTTCTTGTTGCAGTGTTTGCTAATGCAATAGTTGACGGGAAATACACTTTGGGTCCAAAATGTTCCCCTAGCAACAGGATTCCAGTGAAACCATCTACAGAGAGCAGAGATCATGAGAGAGAGGCCTGGTGAAAACGTTGTAACTCAAACGTAAACTTTCAATACTTTTTTTGGTTTAAAATGAGGTCATAGAAAACAATAACTCCTTATGGCTGTCAATCACGACATCAGTTTGTCTCTCCGGTAGCACTTTATAATAACACCCTGTTATAATACATTTATAAGGTATTTGTAGATAATGGACTAATCATGAACAAACCATTTATATACATTCATAAATGATTATTAAATCATTTATAACTATATTTGTATACCATTTACAAAGTATTTATAACGCATTAGTGGATAATGGACTAATCATGAACAAACCATTTATATACATTCATAAATGATTATTAAATAATTTATAACTATATTTGTATAACATTTACAGATTAGTTCTACATTATTTATAACTCATTATCAACATTGTTTGTACTTGATTTGTTCATCATTAAATAATGTTGTTTAATGTGTAGTAACACATTTGTAGATGCTTTGAAAAATGGATATGAAAAAACGACTATAGTGTATCTCCATTTATTTTTCATGTTCAACAAATGATTTGTTAAGACATTCATAAAACATCTATAAATCATTTGCAGATGCTATCGTGGGGGCCAATCTAAAGTGAAGCCTATTCATCATTAACAACTGTCTAATACAGTTAATTATTTGTTTACTTTTTCATCACATGTTACAAATGTTGTAGGCAGCTTTCGGATACACCCTTCTTTGTGACATCAAACAGTGACAGAATTAGGACTAAAGATAAATGCAATTTTATTAACATATAAAATACATGTGCATGACATATAGTGTAACATCGGGGGGCACTAGGACCCAGGAGTACCCTGGCCAGGTATTGAAGAGTATCTAGAGGGTATGAGCAGGTTAAACACCTTTTTTTGTTGGTAAATCTATTCCATCATTTCCGACCTACAAACAACTCTTATATGTTGTGTGCTCAGTGTTCAGTATGTATGTGATGACGACACGACACACAAGAGTAATAATTATTTGTGTCGTGTCATCATCACTGAACACACTGAGCACACAAATGTAACGTTAGCGGCCACCACATCTACACGAACGTCTACACAACATATAAGAGTTATGAGTAGGTCGGAAATTATGGAATAGATTTACCAACAAAAAAAGGTGTTTAACCTGCTCATACCTTATTAAAAGCGAAAGTATAGACACAGCACGGATAACTTGTGCTTCCATTCAAACAGACGGCAACACACGTGACGTCAAGTCTCGCTCGCGTGATACTTCCTCTCTAGATACTCTTCAATACCTGGCCAGGGTACTCCTGGGTCCTAGTGCCCCCCGATGTTACACTATATGTCATGCACATGTATTTTATATGTTAATAAAATTGCATTTATCTTTACTCCTAATTCTGTCACTGTTTGATGTCACAAAGAAGGGTGTATCCGAAAGCTGCCTACAACATTTGTAACATGTGATGAAAAAGTAAACAAATAATTAACTGTATTAGACACTTGTTAATGATGAATAGGCTTAACTTTAGATTGGCCCCCACAATAGCATCTGCAAATGATTTATAGATGTTTTATGAATGTCTTAACAAATCATTTATTGAACATGAAAAATAAATGGAGATACACTATAGTCGTTTTTTCATATCCATTTTTCAAAGCATCTACAAATGTGTTACTACACATTAAACAACATTATTTAATGATGAACAAATCAAGTACAAACAATGTTGATAATGGGTTATAAATAATGTAGAACTAATCTGTAAATGTTATACAAATATAGTTATAAATGAATTAATAATAATTTATGATTGTATATAAATGGTTTGTTCATGATTAGTTCATTATCTACAAATACCTTATAAATGTATTATAACAGGGTGTTATTATAAAGTGCTACCGTTTCTCCTTATTCCTTCCTAATCCGATGACAGCGATTAACCGAAAATCGAAGGGCTAATAATAAGACTATATCAAATAATGACATTCCTACACAGGTATTGAACGTGACCCCAGCAGTCTACTGCCTCACTAGCAGCCCGGTGCGTGTCAGGTTCAGACTCTCTCCCCCCGGCACGCGTCTGCTTGCCCGTAGTTACTGTGAGCAGGGACAGGGCTCGTGGGCGGCGCTGGTATAGCTGTGCTCTCTACATCTGACGGGTCAAAGCCTCAGAAGTGCTTCAACTTCCTGCGGGTGAATCCTCTCATCCAAAGTGATCTCTCTTTCCACGTGATGTTACAGTAGAGGCTTTATCAATGACACAGTAACTACTGTAACTACTTCTGCGATGTCGGAGATGATCTTCTAATCTTCCCGGGTATGCTGTCACGCAACATAGAAGACAATTATAAAAAAAAAAAACGAGTGAGATGGTAATTCCGGATTAGTAAAACCGTCTCCCTGCCACATGTCCTATTTCACTATTGCGTCACTACAGTGTGTATATAGGCGTTGTCGTCGCGTGCTTCATTTTGTAGTAATCATAAAATCAATTGATACACGCTATATCTATGTCTTTCGATTTACCAATAGCTAAAACAGCAGAATCCCTGTTAATTTGGACTAGCTTACATGACAACGTGTGTCGACATAGCAAGGGATAGAGAAACCGGTCGATTGTTCAGAGAGAGACATTTACAGGTTAAAAACAAAAGTGCTTTCAAGGCCAAATATTTCCACTGGCAGAGACTGCTTACTTCATGAAGTAACGCTACACCACGTAGCCCGCGGGAGAAACGTCAGACTGTCTTTGTGTTTATTCCATGCAAGGTCATCAGCTCCTGTTCTAAACTATACACACATCGGCGGCTGATCTTTTCACAACGGTGCTGAGACATTGTCCAGACTTGCAACAGAGTTTAGGTCATGCACGGTCTCTGTCCAAATGATATTTTAATGCATTAACCCTTTCACTACCACACTACAGAAGGTTAACCCCTTCACTACCACACTACAGACGGTTCTGCAGTGTGGTAGTGAAAGGTTTAACCTTATGTAGTGTGGTAGTGAAAGGGTTAACCTTCTGTATTGTCGCAGTGAAAGGGTTAACAGGGCAATAATATTAACGCTGTTGGTTTCCCCAGAACGAAGGGGTGTGCTGCTGTTACACTGCTCCGTGATCCAGAAAGACTGCTGTTACACTGCTCTGTGATCCAGAAAGACTGCTGTTACACTGCTCCGTGATCCAGAAAGACTGCTGTTACACTGCTCTGTGATCCAGAAAGACTGCTGTTACACTGCTCTGTGATCCATAAAGACTGCTGTTACACTGCTCTGTGATCCAGAAAGACTGCTGTTACAATGCTCTGTGATCCAGAAAGACTGCTGTTACACTGCTCTGTGATCCAGAAAGACTGCTGTTACACTGCTCTGTGATCCATAAAGACTGCTGTTACACTGCTCTGTGATCCAGAAAGACTGCTGTTACACATGCTCCCATGATCCAGAAAGACTGCTGTTACACTGCTCTGTGATCCATAAAGACTGCTGTTACACTGCTCTGTGATCCATAAAGACTGCTGTTACACTGCTCTGTGATCCAGAAAGACTGCTGTTACACTGCTCTGTGATCCAGAAAGACTGCTGTTACACTGCTCCATGATCCATAAAGACTGCTGTTACACTGCTCTGTGATCCAGAAAGACTGCTGTTACACTGCTCCGTGATCCAGAAAGACTGCTGTTACACTGCTCTGTGATCCAGAAAGACTGCTGTTACACTGCTCTGTGATCCAGAAAGACTGCTGTTACACCTGCTCTGTGATCCAGAAAGACTGCTGTTACACTGCTCTGTGCTCCAGAAAGACTGCTGTTACACTGCTCCATGATCCAGAAAGACTGCTGTTACACTGCTCTGTGCTCCAGAAAGACTGTGTTACACTGCTCTGTGATCCAGAAAGACTGCTGTTACACTGCTCCCTGATCCAGAAAGACTGCTGTTACACTGCTCTGTGATCCAGAAAGACTGCTGTTACACTGCTCTGTGATCCAGAAAGACTGCTGTTACACTGCTCTGTGATCCAGAAAGACTGCTGTTACACTGCTCCCTGATCCAGAAAGACTGCTGTTACACTGCTCTGTGATCCAGAAAGACTGCTGTTACACTGCTCTGTGATCCAGAAAGACTGCTGTTACACTGCTCTGTGATCCAGAAAGACTGCTGTTACACTGCTCCATGATCCAGAAAGACTGCTGTTACACTGCTCTGTGATCCAGAAAGACTGCTGTTACACTGCTCCCTGATCCAGAAAGACTGCTGTTACACTGCTCTGTGATCCAGAAAGACTGCTGTTACACTGCTCTGTGATCCAGAAAGACTGCTGTTACACTGCTCTGTGATCCAGAAAGACTGCTGTTACACTGCTCTGTGATCCAGAAAGACTGCTGTTACACTGCTCCATGATCCAGAAAGACTGCTGTTACACTGCTCTGTGATCCAGAAAGACTGCTGTTACACTGCTCCCTGATCCAGAAAGACTGCTGTTACACTGCTCTGTGATCCAGAAAGACTGCTGTTACACTGCTCCATGATCCAGAAAGACTGCTGTTACACTGCTCTGTGATCCAGAAAGACTGCTGTTACACTGCTATGTGATCCAGAAAGACTGCTGTTACACTGCTCTGTGGTCCAGAAAGACTGCTGTTACACTGCTCCATGATCCAGAAAGACTGCTGTTACACTGCTCTGTGATCCAGAAAGACTGCTGTTACACTGCTCCCTGATCCAGAAAGACTGCTGTTACACTGCTCTGTGATCCATAAAGACTGCTGTTACACTGCTCCGTGATCCAGAAAGACTGCTGTTACACCTGCTCTGTGATCTAGAAAGACTGCTGTTACACTGCTCTGTGATCCAGAAAGACTGTTGTTACACTGATCAGTGATCCAGAAAGACTGTTGTTACACTGATCAGTGATCCATAAAGACTGCTGTTACA
Organism: Notolepis coatsorum; assembly: GCF_963971535.1. NCBI lineage: Eukaryota > Metazoa > Chordata > Actinopteri > Aulopiformes > Paralepididae > Notolepis > Notolepis coatsorum. The sequence continues at coordinate 9,768 of NW_028174005.1, read as the reverse complement.
CTGATCCATGATCCATAAAGACTGCTGTTACACTGATCCGTGATCCATAAAGACTGCTGTTACACCTCCTCCATGATCCATAAAGACTGCTGTTACACCTGCTCCCGTGCTCCGTCATCCAGAAAGACTCCCGATAGACTAGGCAGAATTTCAGAAAATGTGCTTGTATAAAGTGCTGAAGGCATTTCGTGTTTATTTTTGGTACACAACATTTCTAGGGGTATTAAGGGGTGCTGAATCCAAATCTGCTGTATACCAAGCTCAAAAATGTCAAATAAGGCCTCAACATTGAGAAATCCAACATGGCCGCCAGCACCAGGCCCTCTCTCCACAAAAACAGGTGCTAAACCCACAGTTTTTATTCTACTGACATGAAACTTTGCACAGAACATCTGCACATATGGATGAAGAAAGTAGGAATATAGCTGGGGTGCAACCATGAGTAACAGGGTGTTTTTGACTGTCTAACTGTAATCTTTGTATAGGCGAGGATACAAAAAATTACATTTCTTCAGTGTTTGCAGGAATACTACAGCAATTTGGTAATAACTGTACAGTGTTGGACACCAACATTAGAATCCCCCAAGTCTTAGCTTTCTTCAGGTACCAAGTTTATGCAAGTAGCTCTTATAAATCTGGATATATAAGCATTTTAATGTAAGCATGCTGTTTTAGGCAAATTTTCTAAAAATAAATGGCGGGGCTTAATGAGTTAAGTGTGACTACACAAGGTACAAACCTGAATTAAATGTGCTTTTGTAAGTTTTCTTACATACATCAACAAGGACGTAGTCACACCGGAGATTCAAGAATCCATACTTGGTGCAGAACACCTTGGACAGGCACAACTGAACATGTTTGTGGACAAACGTTTGTGTGAACCTCCAGATAGTGACCAGCACCTAAACCTGAAATCACCCATTCGAAAGAACAAAGCCAAGACATTTTCCTCTTTGTATGAAGTTGTGCAACTTTCCAAGAACAAGCAAAACACCATCAAAGTGGACAGGCAGATTCTACAAAGGCTCATCACAGCATACAGAGCAGGTCGTAAGGTAGACCATGACAATATCCTCCAGCATGAGCTCATGCCCATCCCGCCATCTCTGGGCACAACTAACGAACACAAGTCTGTTCGCAAATATACTGACGAAACAAGTTAAAACCCCTGCAGATCTTACCCTTCAGGGACCCAGCTGCCTGGTCATTGATGGCCAAGCTCTGGTAATGGCACTTGGAAAGCCACCTGACACTACAACATTTGGTGACTATGCCAACAAGTTCACTGACACCGTGTTGAAGATGGGAGCAAAATACCAGAGGGTAGATGTCGTCTTTGACAGATACCATGACCAATCCATCAAAACAGGCACAAGGGTGAAACGCAAACAGCGCCACATAGAGTACGTCGTGAAATCAAAATCAAGTCTGTTTCACTTCCTGCCGATTGGTCGAGCTTCATGGCCCTTGAAGACAACAAATCAGATATCGCTCAACTACTCTCAAACCACCTGATAGAACACAGCCCGGATGATGAACCTGTAGTTGTAGTATCAGAGAGGTTTGCTGAAGCGACAACTGTCAAGTCAACAGATCCAGATCTTGAAGTCTCCTCTCTGAGTGCTGACCATGAGGAAGCTGATACACGTCTGATTTTCTCATCCAGGCTCCAGTGGAAACAATCGTCGTGTCAGCGCGTGACACAGATGTGCTGCTTCTACTCTTGGCTCACTATGACAGAATCCGATGTATGCATCTCTACATGAAAGCTGGGACATCGAAGGATCCAAAATATTTTCCAGTACATGACATTAGAAAGCTACTATTTGATGATCAACTGGACACAATCCTTGCCTTCCATGCCCTCACCGGATGTGACAGTGTGTCCCAGTTCAGTGGTCACGGAAAGAAAACAGCCTGGCAGGTGTTCGAGCACCATCACACTGTTCTTGCTGGCCTTGGGAAGGGTCCTTTCACAGAAGATCTTGTGACATAAACAGAGAGATTCATCTGCAAGATCTATGGTGTGCCTGAGGTGGATACGTGCAACAAAGCAAGAGTTATTCTGCAAAGGCCGTCCACAAGAGACTCTGCCACCAACCTCGGATGCTACATCTGTTCCTCCCTCCCCATCAACCTGGACCCCCTGCAATTTGCATACCGCCCCAACAGGTCCACAGAGGATGCCATAGCCCATGTGCTGCACACAGCAGCATCACACCTGGACAAGAGGCAGGGGAACTATGTGAGAATGCTATTCATCGACTACAGCTCAGCATTCAATACCATAGTCCCCTCCAAACTCATAGCCAAGCTCAGGGACCTGGGCTTGAACTATGACCTCTGCCAGTGGGTCTTGGACTTCCTGACGGGCAGACCCCAGGTGGTGAGAGCAGGCAACTCTCAACATAGGGGCCCCCCAGGGCTGTGTCCTGAGTCCCCTCCTCCACTCCCTGTACACACATGACTGTGTGGCACAGCGGAACAACAACACAATCATCAAATTTGCTGACGACACAGTAGTGGTGTGCCTGATCTCTGCAAACAACGAGAGGGCCTACCTGGAAGAGGTTAAGGTTCTAGCGGTATTGTGTCAAGAGAACAGCCTCTCCCTGAATGTCAGCAAAACAAAGGAGATGATTGTGGACTTTAGGACGTCGGGTCAGGGACTACAGCCCCCTCAGCATCGACGGGGCACCGGTTGAGAGAGTGAACAGTTTTAAGTACCTCGGAGTCCACATATCCGAGGACTTGACATGGACCACACACATTGACAGTGTTATCAAGAAGGCACGACAACGCCTCTACTTCCTTAGGCGCTTAAGGAAGTTCAACGTGAGTCAGAAGATCCTCAAGAACTTCTACTCATGCACAATAGAGAGCATCCTGACTGGAAATATCACCTCCTGGTTTGGGAATAGCACTGCACAAGACCGCAGCAGACTACAGAGAGTGGCCCGTTCAGCCGAACGCACAATTGAAGGTGGGCTTCCCACTCTCCAAGATATTTACAACAAGCGGTGCATGGGCAAGGCTAAGAGAATAATCAAAGACTCCAGCCACTCAAACAACTGCCTATTTGAACTGCTGCGGTCAGGCAAGCGATACCGGAGTCTCATGGCAAGCACAGAGAGACTCAGAAGGAGCTTCTATCCCCAGACCATCAGGATGCTCAATGAATGAACAATGAACAATAAGCAAACCATCAACACACCCACAGCGCACATACACTCACTTAAATAAACAACACACTGTAGCACCCACTTTACCACTTTAGACACACTTTACACTTTATATTTATATTATTGGTAAGGAAATTGCACATCATTCTCATTCCTTATTGCACCTCACCACTACAAGGTGGCACCACAAGCTAAGCTATACATCACCATTTTTGTACCAGCTGTACATACTGTATACATAGATACACTGAACAATGTTGTTGTTTACACTTGTTTACGTACTTGACTTCTTGACTTTCTATTTTATACTTATTATACTTATTTTGTACTATCTTGTTATTATCTAGCACACTCTAAGGAGCAACACAGAAAGAAACATTTTATGCAAAGTATTCTGTATTCTGTATGACAACTAATAAAGAAACTTGAACATTCACTTATATTGATATGGTAAAATTATATTTTAATTTTATTATATTATAATCTATTCTATTCAGGAAAAGTGGCATTGGATGAATCATGCAACTGCAAGACACCTGCGACACCTGCCTGAATACGATTGATGACTGACAATAAATTACTGTACCTAAGCTACTGTACGCATATTAAGGACTATCTAATTTGCATAAATGGCATGTTGATTAAATAAATTCAAGAGAAAATAGTTTGATGAATAAATCCCTGGCCTGGGATCATCCTGCTTTTCTTTCTTATTTGGTTGATGAGTTATGCATCAATAACGACCACAGTTTCTGCTATAAATATGAGTTTCAAGCAACATTTTCACAACTGATCTAAAATCAGGATATTATTTAAAATTCATCATGTATGCAAACATGTAAAAACACATTTCATTCATGTTTCTACCTTGTTTAGTCAAAAAGATATGCACTTAAATAGATTTCAGCCTGGCGCTGGTGGCCATGTTGGATTTCTCAATTTTGAAGCCTTATTTGACATTTTTGAGCTTGGTATACAGCAGATTTGGATTCAGCACCCCTTAATACCCCTAGAAATGTTGTGTACCAAAAATAAACACGAAATGCCTTCAGGGTTATGATTTTCTGAAAATGTACCCTGTCTACGATTCCTTTTCCCTAAACTGGGGTACGGGAAGTATAAACAATGAATGGATGGCTCGCTGATGATAATCTGCTCAGGTGCTTGATTTTGTACATGGAGGCCATATAAAACAGTATTATGACTTCCCATATTATGAATAGCCCAGGGAAAGCCAGGGTATTCTCTATTCATAATGCACATATGCTATATTTGTATTGTTTCATATGTCCTAGAGGAAAATGTGCACAGTACATACAAATATTTCTAACATACAAACATGCCGCTTGATGCCTCCCACTGTGACACAGGGGGAAAGACAGCATCTTACTACTAGAAAACATTACCTTTAATAAACATTATGACAATACATGTCGCCAAAGAGCTCACTACCGGTAGAGATCAACAGCACACGGAGAGTCCGCGTCAACCAAGCCTGCAGCACAACCACCAGACGTTCTCTGCTAACTCTATTTCCATCATTAAATGTGACATCTGTCAAGTATATTGTATATTTTTACGAGGTTTGTAAAAATGGAGCAGCTTTACAGATTTACTGTAGGCTACTAGAAAGTGTTAAATCACAGGAGAATAAAAACACCTATGTGGGTGCGTTGGTCTCGCGCAGAACGCGGTCCCCCAGTTTTACACCCAGCGAGATGGACGGTAGAAAGAGAGGTAGATGAAAGATGGAGAGAGAGAGAGTGAGAGAGAGAGAGAGAGAGATAGAGAGAGAGAGAGAGAGAGAGAGAGAGAGAGAGAGAGAGAGAGAGAGAGAGAGAGAGAGAGAGAGAGAGAGAGAGAAGAGAGAGAGAGAGAGACAAAGAGACAATCTGTATTGATGTCTATGAACACGGTGTGTAGGTGTGTGTGCGCTTGCTGTATTGTGTGTGTGTATGTGTGTATATGTGCGTGCATGCATGTGTGTGTGTGTGTGTGTGTGTGTGTGTGTGTGTGTGTGTGTGTGTGTGTGTGTGTGTGTGTGTGTGTGTACATAGGTTGGAGAGGACAGCCGAGCTGAAAGCCATCAGCAGTGCTGCTTGTTGACTCAGACAGCAGGCCTGCGTCAGTTCAGAGTGGCAGATAGAGCTCTAGACTTTACACACCTCACTTCCTCTGCGCTCTAACAAACTGACTCGACAGGACCACGCACGTCACACACACACCCGGGCTCTCCATCACACTCTGGCTTGTCTTATATGGCAGGTCCAATAAAAGACAGGAGTGGGTGGAGGGGGGAGTAAAGAAGAGCAAGGGGGGGGGGGGGGGGTGGAGAGTGGGAGAAAGAGAAGAATAGAGAGATGGAGAGTGAAATAATGAGAGGGACAGAGACAGAGTGAAATAGAGAGATTGAAAGAGAGAGCGATGGAGAGCAAAAGAAAGAGAGAGCGAGAGAGAGAGAGAGAGAGCGAGAGAGAGAGAGTGCATGGGTGTGTGTGTGTGTGTGTGTGTGTGTGTGTGCGCGTGCATGCGTGCGTGCGTGCGTGCGTGCGTGCGTGCGTGCGTGTGTGTGTGTGTGTGTGTGTGTCTGTGTGTGTGTGTGTGTGTGGTAGCTCAGCGTGTAATGGTATACCTCCTAGAAGTAGACATAACAATAACTTCTCTTCTGCAAACATGTGCCTGACTGAAGCCTCTCCTTCCTGCCTCTCTGCGGGCAGCGGTGCCCAGAGCAGAGTGGTTAGTGAGACACAGGACCCACTGTTCCTCCACCCGCTCCAGGAAGAATACAACCTTTTTTAACAGTGCCGCTGATACACTGTTCACTCCTCTCTCCTGCCAAGTCATACAGAACCCGGAGGAACAATAATCAACGCAGAACATTTTCTTAGCTATAGACCTGAGGAGGGAGGTTCCGCCCCTTGAAGATCAAAGCTACGTGTTACAGCCAAACCATGTTGTGTAGTTTCATCATCTGTGACGGCGGTTTGGATTATTATTACATTTATATACTGTTACAAAGACAGTGGCTCAGGAGGTAGAGCAGTCGTCTGGCAATCCGGAGGTTCCCGGTTTGATTCCCGCTCCTCCCGGGCGGTGGCCTGGGGCCGCGGGACGGTGGTCTGGGGCTCGCGGGGCGGTGGCCTGGGGCCGCGGGACGGTGGTCTGGGGAAAGCGGGGCGGTGGCCTGGGGCCGCGGGACGGTGGTCTGGGGCTCGCGGGGCGGTGGCCTGGGGCCGCGGGACGGTGGTCTGGGGAAAGCGGGACGGTCCACACCGCTATCAGTGTTCTTCTTCCCCGCCAATGAAGTATTCACCCAAAGACCCAATACCGTGGCAACAACTACCGCACTACCAGTAGAATAAGTGCCGAGAACCATGGGAAGTGATGCAAACTGTCTTGTCGTGTTTTGAACATTTATGTTGTGTTGATGGAATCACGTTAATATAGAGAGATGAAAACAATACGTTATTTCGATTGATATGAATTGGATAATGCTAAGAGGTTAGAGGCAGAACTAGCGTAACGCGCTGTTTGGGCGTAGAGAGAGCGTACGTCAGTGGCCAATCAGATTGCGCAAACCGAACGCGGAAGTGCAACTCCATTAGGGAAAATATACACGCGGCCCGGTGGAATGAGGACCGCATAGACACTACATGGTGCACTTATTCCACGCGATTGGCCCATCTCAAAACCCGCCCTCTTTTCTCCATAGCCCAATCACAAAACAAAGTTTGTCCGAGGGAAGCGACAGTTGTGATTGGGGGATCGAGGAAAAGAGGGCGTGGTTTGAGATTGGGAGAGTTTAAGAGGTTGAGTCTACATGGTCCTCATTTCAAACAAGCGAAAATTGTTAGTCCGTCTTTAAGAAACTGGCATCTAACTCAACTGGACTCATATCACTGGACTATCTTGTATTTTGTACTTTTTTATATTACATTGTATTTGTATTTATATTTGATCTATATTGTATAGATACTGGACTGTGAAGCTCTGCCCCCATGCTGCTTTGCTTTGACACCCAAATTTCCCCAAGGGGATTAACAAAGGATCATCTTATCTTATCTTTATCTTATTTACCCAAATCCAACTAAATCTATGCAAAGCAGATGACTTCATCTCACTAGGATAGAAGGGTGAAAGGAGGGGGGGGGGGGGTGTGTTGAGGAAGAACAAACACCTGAGGTATCTGGACAGCTGGGCGCCTCCGAGGAGAAAGAAAGACTTGGTGCCAAGGCTCTGAAACCCACTGGGTCAGCAGAATGAAACCCTTCTCTCTTTCTCTCCCTGTACAGTATGTCTCTATCTTTCTCTCCCTCCGTTTCTCTCTCCCCCTCTCTCTATCTCTCCATCTGTCTGTATCTTTCTCTCCCTCTGTTTCTCTCTCCCCCTCTCTCTCTTTCTCTCCCCCTCTCGCTCTCTCTCCCTTTGTCTCCCTCTTGCTGTCTGTATCTTTCTCTCTCCTCTCTCTTTCTTTCTCCCCCTCTCTCTGAGGGACCAGCCTAGAACGCTGACTGTTTCCCAGCCACTCAGTGTGTTGGCTGATGCTAGGGTTACACCAATCTAGTTTGATACACAAAGAAACCCGGCTTGTAATCTACAACAATGCAAATATTTTGTTATCTCAAAATATGATACCTTCAGCTAAAATTACATAAATCTCATAGATGATCTTAACTCATCGGCACGGTGGTGTAGTGGTCAACACTCACAGCTAGAAGGTTCAATTCCCACTTGGGGACCAGGTTGCCGTGTTGCCAGTTACCCAGGTGGGGTATCTCCCGGGACTTTTTGTGTGGAGTTTGCATGTTCTCCCTGTGCTCGCAAGGGTTTCCCCTCCCGATAAGATAAACCCAATGGAAAAACAACAGATCGCTAACACTGTCGCGTCCCTGACGAAGACGGACAGGAGCACTTGGATTGGTCCCCGGGCGCGGCGCACGCTGCAGCCCGTGTCTGCTCCCGGCTGCCCTTGGGGGGGGGGGGGAGGACGACGGGATGGGAGATGCAGAGAACATTTCGTCAGTGACTCAGTGCATGTGTGTGTGTGTTCCTGTGGGTCGCCCATCACATGTGTGTGTGTTAATCTGATGACAAATAGACTTCTACTAACTCCAAAGCAGAATAGTGCAGAATGTTCAAATTCCTTGAGGTATAAAGCTGACATGTCGATAAATAGGTTACTATAATTTATTATTATAAATCGGGGTACACTGTTGTTTGTAGCTGTACACAAGCACCATGTCCACCATGTGAGCACTCTCACAGAAACACTAGATGGCTGAGAGGAATGTAATATGTGACATGGGGGGATGGGGGGGCTGACGGCTGGGGGGGGTGAGGGACATGGGATAGTGGGAGTTAAGGATGAGGGTCATGGGCTGGTGGGGTGGGGTGGGGGTTAAGATCTGGGGGTTAAGTTCTGATCTCACAAGGCTGGCAGAGGGTTGGGGATTGAGGGCACAGAGGGGCTTGTGGGGGTGTGAGAGGCCATACTGGGACAGGCTGGGCTGTGGGGGTGGGAGAGGCCAGACTGGGACAGGCTGGGCTGTGGGGGTGGGAGAGGCCAGACTGGGACAGGCTGGGCTGTGGGGGTGGGAGAGGCCAAACTGGGGGGGGATGAAAGGCAAAGGCTGGTGACATACTGCTGGGATGAAGAGGTTGGAGTCTGTGTACGTCAATGGACAGAGCATGGCACCAATACTGCCGAGGGTTAAAGCAGGAGATGTTCATGTCCAGACATGTCCCCCTACTGGCCTCGGACCAAATGCCTTCTCCCCGTCTGTCCCGTATCGTCTCAGCCTTCCTTCTGTCTCAAGTAAGATGAAATGTGCAGTAAGGGCCGGGGGGAGTGGACTGCCCACTCTCCGTCATAAAAAAACGAAACAAAACGATGTGATGGCCACAGAAACCACCAAATAAAAGGTATTCAATTCATGGTACCATACCACTTTCTTTGTGTTGTGTAGCTTTGCGTTGCATTGTGTTGTGCATCATGTTATGAGAGCTGAGGTCTATGACATTGAGCCTCGCGCCAGGCCAGGGCTCGCCAGAACACAACATCCAGGGTTTAGGTTAGGAGCCAGGGCTCGCCAGAACACAACATCCAGGGTTTAGGTTAGGAGCCAGGGCTAGCCAGAACACAACATCCAGGGTTTAGATTAGGAGCCAGGGCTCGCCAGAACACAACATCCAGGGTTTAGATTAGGAGCCAGGGCTCGCCAGAACACAACATCCAGGGTTTAGATTAGGAGCCAGGGCTAGCCAGAACACAACATCCAGGGTTTAGATTAGGAGCCAGGGCTAGCCAGAACACGACATCCAGAGTTTGGTTAGGAGCCAGGGCTAGCCAGAACACAACATCCAGGGTTTAGGTTAGGAGCCAGGGCTAGCCAGAACACGACATCCAGAGTTTGGTTAGGAGCCAGGGCTAGCCAGAACACAACATCCAGGGTTTAGGTTAGGAGCCAGGGCTAGCCAGAATGTGACATCCAGGGTTTAGGTTAGGAGCCGACTCAACTGGAGCAATCCTTTAGTATAGACTCCCCGCCACGTCTGATCAAGTTACCCGTGTTCTTAACAAAGGCTG
>NW_028174006.1:0-19095 GCF_963971535.1 Notolepis coatsorum | reverse complement strand
CTTCTTCAACAAATGAAAGACTTTGGGTTAACCTATAAGTTAATGAGAGAAAGGGAGCGTCCTCAGAAAAAGCCAACATTCATACAGGGTGTAACACAGACTGTCCAGGATTTCTTCCTGAACTCTGCACGTGTGACGATGTGTGACGACTAGGGTGACGACTAGGGTGACCAGGTCAAAATGGTTCAGTCGCAGGACAGCAGCACTGCTCTTGCGGAGTTGCGGACAGTGCGGGACACGTAGGGGGGGGGGGGGGGGGGGGTGGACAAAAAAAAAGTTTGCTAATTAAAATTAAATAAATGTATTTATTATTTAAATGCCTATATATCATATTCGACGCAGACGGTAGGCTATATATAGCTAATTTTGTTATTAATCTTATTAAACTCACCTCCGGTTTTGGGGATATTAGCCTCCGGATTCTATTGCCCCCTCCCTCTGGACAGTGTCCCGGCGATACTCCCTGTGTATTCTGTTATTATAATAATAATAGTCGGGCCAGACTTGCTGAAGAGGCGCTCCTCTGAACAACTATGTGACGTCCCCCTCTCCTCCATGGGTGATGGTGAAGCGGTGGGGATGGGGATCATCTGAAACGGTGTTCTGCGAAATGCGCATGACCCACAATCGTTCACACTACAATATCCTGCCACCTTGCTGACGAACGTCTTGTTGAGTCTTGTTGTTGATATATCTTAAACAATATCTTAAACATATGTTTTTCATTGCACCTTTTGAACTGTATAAGCATGTAAATATTTGCATGTAATTGGCTTTGCAGCCGAATGTATTTGTAGATGATAAAATGTCGGTACACTGGGTACACCTGTTGGAATTCGGAATGAACTATAGGGTGACGTCACCCAGCTGTCCAAACATATAGGCGATTCGCGCTACGGCAGCAGTTCTCAGCAGAGTAGTAGAATTTCGCAGAACACCGGCTCGGACAGGTGACAGGCAGCGCGACTCGAGTGAGCTGCTCAGCACCATCCTGCTGCAGGACCACAGCACCGACACACTAGAACCGTGACACTTTGCGGACCCACACTCTCCAGACCCTCGCTCCCATTGGCTGATTTGGGTCACGTGACCGTCCCACTCCAATTCAGCCATTGGGTGGGACGGTCACGTGACCCAAATCAGCCAATGGGAGCGAGGGTCTGGAGAGTGTGGGTCCGCAAAGTGTCACGGTCCTGAATGTGTCGGTGCTGTGGTCCTGCAGATGGATACTATTGCTCGGCTGCGCAATGCATTGGTTTGTGACGTCGCCCGATTTTTTTATTTTAAATATAAGAGGGTATTGGAACGAGGCATTAAATTAACAACATTTAAAACATTTTTTAAATAATAATCTTTGAAAGATAAAAAATAAAAAATTAAGAATTAAAAATTAAAAATAATATTTTTTTTTTTTTTATCTTTGAATTGCAGGACATTGTTTTGTTGTTGCGGGACGCGGGACAAACGGCCCAATATAGCGCTAATGATGGCTTTGTCATTATAAATTATTTCCCATATCTTTTAAAATCTTCGAAAGGGGGTGGGTAGGCCTACATTTGGAAATTTTGCAATACAAAATGATGTAGGTTAGCGTTATCCTATCCCAAAAATCCATTTAGACACCTTGCATGTTGGACTGGCCATCGGGAGCTCTGTCTGTCTGTCACACACACACAAAGGGAGCCGCATGTGATTGGTGTGACACTGATTGACAGTGGAGATGGCGAATGGAATGGCAGATGGCACTTCTGCAAAATGACAGGGAGAGACAGAGCGAAAGGCAAAAAATGTCAAGCATCACAGGTCTGCGCTTGAAGATGGACAGTGGAAAAAGAGGAAGGGTGGAGCGGAGAGGGGAGGGAGAGAAAAATACATTCTGCTGACTGTTTGTATTTCACAGAACAGTCAGATGGAGTGGCGGTCAGGTGGCGTAACGGAGATTGCGTTCGTCACCAACCCCGGAGCGGCTGGATTCGCCTGTTCGAATCCAGCTCACAGCTCCGGGGTTGTCACCAGCTTGGCTGGCCGTCCACACTAATACAATGGGCAGTATTAGAGGGTGGGAGAAGCTGGCGGGGTGGGTCCGGGTCGTTGTAAACAGCGACTCCTACAGTTCGGTCGGGGGCGCCTGCTCAGCGCGGATAGGATCTAAGTGGAATAGTGTGATCCTTCCACACGTTACACTCTCTCAGTGAGAGTCCGCGCTGCCAGGTGAAAAGAAGCGGTTGATTGGCTGGACGTGTGTCGGAGGAACCACGTGATAGCCTCCACTCTCCCAGATGATCTGACTGTGGGGGGTAAGTGTGCATCATCTTCATCATCTTCATCACCCTCTACTCCCAGGGCCCCAGGTTTCATCATCTTCATCATCTTCATCACCCTCTACTCCCAGGGCCCCCAGGTTTCATCTTCATCATCTTCATCATCTTCATCACCCTCTACTCCCAGGGCCCCCAGGTTTCATCTTCATCATCTTCATCATCTTCATCACCCTCTACTCCCAGGGCCCCAGGTTTCATCATCTTCATCATCTTCATCACCCTCTACTCCCAGGGCCCCAGGTTTCATCATCTTCATCATCTTCATCACCCTCTACTCCCAGGGCCCCAGGTTTCATCATCATCATCATCTTCATCATCTTCATCACCCTCTACTCCCAGGGCCCCCAGGTTTCATCATCATCTTCATCATCTTCATCACCCTCTACTCCCAGGGCCCCAGGTTTCATCATCTTCATCATCTTCATCACCCTCTACTCCCAGGGCCCCAGGTTTCATCATCTTCATCATCTTCATCACCCTCTACTCCCAGGGCCCCAGGTTTCATCATCTTCATCATCTTCATCACCCTCTACTCCCAGGGCCCCCAGGCCCCAGTGGAGCCCGGGTCACAGCGGGGGTCCTCGGGGGGGAAGGTGATGGGCTTGGCCCCCTGCTGGTGGTGGTGCAGCCGGGCCAGCAGGCGCTGCACCACCTCGGGGGTGCCGGTCCGACACCTCCTGCCGCTCCTCGGGGTCCTGCTGCACGTCAAACAGCATCACGGGCTTCAGGGGGTCAGAACCACGAGGAGAGGAGCCGTTCTGACCGCCGGGCCTGGGGAACCAGACGTCACAACCTGGGGGGGGGGGGGGGGGGGGGGGGGGGAGAGGAGAGAGGGGGGGGGGAGAGAGGGGGGGGAGGGGGGGAGAGAGGGGGGTGGAGGGGGAGAGAGAGGGGGGAGGGAGAGAGAGGGAGAGGGGGGGAGAGAGGGGGGAGAGAGAGGGGGGGAGAGAGGGGGGGGGGGAGAGGGGGGGAGAGAGGGGGGGGGAGAGGGGGAAAGAGAGAGAGACAGAGGGGAGGGGGGAGAGAGGGGGGAGGGAGAGAGGGGGGGAGAGGGGGGGGGGGGCGGGAGGGGGGGAGAGAGAGAGGGGGAGGGGGGGAGAGAGAGAGGGGGGGAGAGAGAGGGGGGAGAGAGACAGAGGGGGGGGAATAGAGAGACAGAGGGGGGAGAGAGAGGGGGGGAGAGAGGGGGAGAGAGGGGGGGAGAGAGAGAGGGGGGGGAGAGAGAGACAGAGGGGGGGGGGGAGGGGAGGGGGAGAGAGGGGGGGGGAGAGAGAGAGGGGGGGGGAGAGAGAGACAGAGGGGGGGGGAGAGGAGAGAGGGGGGGGGGGAGAGAGGGGGGGAGGGGGGGAGAGAGGGGGGTGGAGGGGGAGAGAGAGGGGGGAGGGAGAGAGAGGGAGAGGGGGGGGAGAGAGGGGGGGAGAGAGAGGGGGGGAGAGAGGGGGGGGGGAGAGGGGGGGAGAGAGGGGGGGGAGAGGGGGAAAGAGAGAGAGACAGAGGGGAGGGGGGAGAGAGGGGGGAGGGAGAGAGGGGGGGAGAGGGGGGGGGGGGCGGGAGGGGGGGGAGAGAGAGAGGGGGAGGGGGGGAGAGAGAGAGGGGGGGAGAGAGAGGGGGGAGAGAGACAGAGGGGGGGGGGAATAGAGAGACAGAGGGGGGAGAGAGAGGGGGGGGAGAGAGGGGGAGAGAGGGGGGGAGAGAGAGAGGGGGGGGGAGAGAGAGACAGAGGGGGGGGGGGGGAGGGGAGGGGGAGAGAGGGGGGGGGGAGAGAGGGAGAGAGAGGGGGGAGGGAGAGAGAGGGAGAGGGGGGGAGAGAGGGGGGGAGAGAGGGGGGGGAGAGGGGGAAAGAGAGAGAGACAGAGGGGAGGGGGGAGAGAGGGGGGAGGAGAGAGGGGGGGGGAGGGGGGAGAGGGGGGGGGATAGAGGGGGGGGCGGGAGGGGGGGAGAGAGAGAGGGGAGGGGGGGAGAGAGAGAGGGGGGAGAGAGAGGGGGGAGAGAGACAGAGGGGGGGGGAATAGAGAGACAGAGGGGGGAGAGAGAGGGGGGGAGAGAGGGGGGGAGAGGGGGGAGAGAGGGGGGGAGAGAGAGAGGGGGGGGAGAGAGAGACAGAGGGGGGGAGAGAGAGGGGGGGAGAGAGGGGGGAGAGAGAGAGGGGGGGGAGAGAGAGGGGGGGGAAGAGAGAGGGGGGGGAGAGAGGGGGGGAGAGAGAGGGGGGGGGGAAGAGAGAGGGGGGGGGAGAGAGACAGAGGGGGGGAGAGAGAGGGGGGAGAGACGGGGGGGGGGAATAAAAAACATCAAATCAAATCTGACAGTAAACCTAACCAAAACTAAAATTATGATATTCCAAAAGAGGCCCAGCCTACAACAACACAAACACAAATTCCTCCTAGACACAATTTCCCTAGAACACACAAAAAAACTACACATATCTCGGCCTAAACATCAGTGCTACAGGGAACTTCAACCAAGCTGTGAACGACCTGAGAGACAAAGCAAGAAGGGCTTTTATGCTTTTATCAAAAGGAACATCAAGTTAGACATTCCAATCAAAATCTGGCTCAAAATATTAGACTCCGTCATAGAACCCATTTCCCTGTATGGTTGTGAAGTCTGGGGCCCACTTGCAAACCAAGACTTCACCAAATGGGACCAAATTGAGACTCTGCATGCAGAATTTTGCAAATCCATTCTCTGCACGGAAAACACCAAATAATGCATGCAGAGCAGAACTAGGAAGATACCCACTAATTATCAAAATCCAAAAAAGAGCCTTTAAATTCCATAATCACCTAAAAGAAAGTGACTCAGACACACTCCACAACAAAGCCCTCACCTACAGAGAGACCCTTGAGAGATGCCCACTCAGCCAGATGGTTCTGGGACTCTGCTCACAAACACAAGCAGAGCCACCAGACAGAAACCACACTGGACTAAACCAAATTATAAGAAAACAAAAATAAAACTATCTGACACATTGGAAAGAATCAACCCAAAACCAGAGCAAATTGGAATGCTATTTTGCCCTAAACAGAGAGTACACAGTGGCAAAATACCTGAGCACTGTGACTGACCCAAAACTCAGAAGATCCTTGACTAGGTACAGACTCAGCGAGCACAGCCTAGCCATCGAGAAAGGCCGCCATAGGCAGACCTGGCTCCCAAGAGAAGACAGACTGTGCACCCACTGCACAGAAGCGGAGGTGGAAACCGAGCTCCACTTCTTAACAACCTGCCCACTATACCAAGACATCAGAGACATAATACTTCAACCTGCCCACTATACCAAGACATCAGAGACATATACTTCAACCTGCCCACTATACCAAGACATCAGAGACATATACTTCAACCTGCCCACTATACCAAGACATCAGAGACATATACTTCAACCTGCCCACTATACCAAGACATCAGAGACATATACTTCAACCTGCCCACTATACCAAGACATCAGAGACATATACTTCAACCTGCCCACTATACCAAGACATCAGAGACATAATACTTCAACCTGCCCACTATACCAAGACATCAGAGACATATACTTCAACCTGCCCACTATACCAAGACATCAGAGACATATACTTCAACCTGCCCACTATACCAAGACATCAGAGACATATACTTCAACCTGCCCACTATACCAAGACATCAGAGACATATACTTCAACCTGCCCACTATACCAAGACATCAGAGACATATACTTCAACCTGCCCACTATACCAAGACATCAGAGACATATACTTCAACCTGCCCACTATACCAAGACATCAGAGACATATACTTCAACCTGCCCACTATACCAAGACATCAGAGACATATACTTCAACCTGCCCACTATACCAAGACATCAGAGACATATACTTCAACCTGCCCACTATACCAAGACATCAGAGACATATACTTCAACCTGCCCACTATACCAAGACATCAGAGACATAATACTTCCCACAAATTGCAAACACCCAAAGAGACTTTGAAAACATGGAAAATAACTGAAAACTCCCATACCTACTGGGAGAAATACAACAATGTGCAAACACAGCAGCCAGATTTGTGAGCTGCTGTGACAAGAAAAGGACATCCAACGGAATACAACCACCATAAAGACTGTTGATCAAAAAATAAATCCTTCTGTATTGTACGGATTTATTCTGATTTCTCTGTTTTGATTTGTTTTGTTTATTTTAACACTGGCTTTGGCAATGTAAACATATGTTTCCCATGTCAATAAATCCCCTTTGAATTGAGAGAGAGAGAGAGACAGAGAGAGAGACAGAGAGAGAGAGAGAGAGAGAGAGAGAGAGACAGAGAGAGAGAGAAACAGAGAGAGCGAGAGAGAGAGAGACAGAGAGAGCGAGTGAGAGAAAGAGAGCGAGAGAGAGAGAGAGAGAGAGAGAGAGAGAGAGAGAGACAGACAGAGAGAGAGCGAGAGAGAGAGACAGAGAGAGAGAGCAAGAGAGAGAGAGAGAGAGGGAGGGAGGGAGAGAGAGAGAGACAGAGAGAGAGAGCGAGAGAGAGACAGAGAGAGCAAGAGCAAGAGAGAGATAGAGGGAGAGAGAGAGAGAATGGGAGGTCATTATGACCTGGGTAGCCTGTCAGCAGCTTCCAGCGCGAGGACCGGATGGCGGCATGAACGGACACATTGAAGCCCAGCTTGGACCAGAGGCTTCCACTGCTCTCAGCCAACGTCAACTGTCTGTCCCTGCCAGGACCTGAGGAGAGAGAGAGAGAGAGAGAGAGACCAAACCAAACTATATAAATATACATGCCTGTTTTATTGACTTCCAAAAGGCTTTTGATTCTATTTGGCATACAGGACTGTTCTATAAAGTTATAGAGAGTGGTGTAGGGGGTAAAACATATGATATTATTAAATCAATGTACTCTGGTAATATGTGCAGCGTAAAAATTGGCAAAAAAAGAACAGAATTCTTTACCCAAGGGCGAGGCGTTCGTCAGGGCTGCAACCTCAGCCCGGCACTCTTTAATATCTATATATTAATGAATTGGCTAATATACTAGAAAAGTCCTCTGCCCCCGGTGTAAGTCTCCACAATCGGGAAGTGAAATGCCTGCTCTTTGCAGATGACCTGGTTGTGTTGTCCCCCACAGCAGACGGCCTACAGCAGAGCCTGGACCTGCTAGAGCATTACTGTCAGACCTGGGCCCTGGCAGTAAACCCCAAAAAGACCAAAATAATGATATTCCAAAAAAGATCCAGATCTCAGGACGTCCTACCAAAGTTCTCAATTGGTACAAAACATGTAGAGTACTGCACACATTACACCTATTTAGGCCTAAAACTAAGTTCAACTGGACATTTTAAGGAAGCAGTCAATGAGCTGAGAGGGAAAGCACGCCGGGCTTTCTACGCCATAAAAAGAAATATACAAACAGAAATACCAATTCGAATCTGGTTAAAATTAATTGAATGTGTTATTGAACCAATTGCACTCTATGGCAGTGAGGTGTGGGGTCCACTTACAAAACAAGACTTTACCCAATGGGACAAACACCCCATTGAGACCCTGCATGCAGAGTTCTGTAAGATTATCCTACATGTCCAGAGGAAAACTACAAACAATGCATGCAGGGCAGAATTAGGCCGTTACCCACTAATACTAAAAATACAAAAAAGAGCAAGTAACTTTTGGACACACCTAAAACAAAGTGACCCCCTCTCGTACCATTATCAAGCCCTGCAGTGCCAAGAGCTGAGGAGCATCAGGAACCCCCTTACCCAGCTGGTCCTGAGGCTGAGTCCACAAACCTGCTCTCTTAAATGGCTGCTTTTTTGGCTGCTTTTTTATATAGCGCTTTTATCCAAAGCGCTTTACAATTTGTTACTTACATATTACCCATTCACACACCGACGGCGGACGCAACCATGCAAGGTGCCAACCTGCTCATCGGGAGCAATTAGGGGTTAAGTGTCTTGCTCAAGGACACATCGACACGCTGCCCAGGAGGAGCGGGAATCACACCGTGAACCTCCGGATTGCCAGACGACTGCTCTACCTCCTGAGCCACTGTCTTAACACACCTCAGGAACAGAACACATCACCAATCAGAATAAATCAAATTACTACACAGCTAAAAC
This sequence comes from Notolepis coatsorum, assembly GCF_963971535.1. NCBI lineage: Eukaryota > Metazoa > Chordata > Actinopteri > Aulopiformes > Paralepididae > Notolepis > Notolepis coatsorum. The sequence goes on along the minus strand of NW_028174006.1, from coordinate 10,676 downwards.
AAAACTACATCACCTATTGGAAAACACAAACAAAAGCACAGAGCAAAATGCAGTGCTATCTGGCTCTAAATCGACAGTACACCATAGCAGATTATTTGAGCATGGTGACTGATCAACAACTAAAAAGAACCTTGACAAAATACAGACTGAGTGAGCACAGCCTCGCTGTTGAAAAGGGGAGGCACAGGAAAACCTGGCTTCCTGCAGAGCAAAGGCTATGCTGTCATTGCATCCTCAGTGAGCCTGAAACTGAGTGGCACTTCCTCACCAAATGTGAAAAATATAAAGATATTAGAGAAACGCATTTTAAAAAATTTGAACTAATAACAAAAGGTTTTCTTGCACTACCAGATACAGGAAAACTACCAGTCCTACTAGGGGAGGACTCAACAAGCTGTGAGCTAGCAGCAGCCTATGTTGCTGCCTGCCACAAACTGAGGGACAGTGAGTGACAGTCACCTGACATGTTTATGCCGTAATATTTTATGTTCTATTTTATGATGAAAATGTTTGTATATACTATGACATTAATATGTGTTTTGTAATCCATGCTTATGTTATCAACCATTTGCTTTGGCAACATGTACAAGCTGCGTCATGCCAATAAAGCCACTTGAATTTAATTGAATTGAGAGAGAGAGACAGAGGAGAGAGAGAGAGACAGAGGAGAGACACAGAGAGAGAGAGAGACAGAGAGAGACAGAGGAGAGAGAGAGAGACAGAGGAGAGAGACAGCGAGAGAGAGAGAGACAGAGAGAGACAGAGGAGAGAGAGACAGAGGAGAGAGAGACAGAGAGAGAGAGACGGAGGGAGACAGAGGAGAGAGAGAGAGACAGAGAGAGAGAGACAGAGGAGAGAGAGAGACAGAGGAGAGAGAGACATAGGAGAGAGAGACAGAGAGAGAGAGAGACAGAGAGAGACAGACAGAGGAGAGAGAGAGAGAGGGAGAGAGACAGAGGAGATAGAGACAGAGAGAGACAGAGGAGAGAGACAGATAGAGAGAGAGACAGAGAGAGAGGGAGAGAGAGAGACAGAGGAGAGAGAGAGAGACAGAGAGAGACAGATAGAGAGAGAGACAGAGAGAGAGGGAGAGAGAGAGAGAGACAGACAATAATTGAGGGCAGCTTAAAGAAACTGGGACTATACGCTGATAAATAACCCAGGATATTGGGTGACCGCTGGACACAGAACGCCCTGTGTGAGCGCTCTGGTGGACTCAACAGTGGAGTGGGTCTGAACCAGGGCCTGGACCCAGCCGGTAGGTACCGTGCGTCGAGGTGTAAAAATAAATATACGCCAATAAGAAAGAGAGCTTTCTTCTCCGCAAGGGCGAACGATGAACCAGCAGGAATTGAGAGGTTTTTCAAACCTTGGTTAAAAAGGAGGAATTCAAGGTATGATATTTTACCCAATACTTGCAAGTCTGCGGCGGGAGGAATTTGACCTTCGCGTTTGACACCAAGGGTGGTGGTTCCATGGCAGGCGCCTGGGCAGGGCTAGGCTGCCACCCCTGCCCAGCACAACAAAGCTCGGGTGTGCGTTTAACCCTTTCACTGCCACACTACAGTAAGTACGGTAGGTAGTGTGGTTGTGAAAGGGTTAACCCTTTGTCGTGTGGCAGTGAAAACTTTTTTTTTTTTCTTCTTTCTTTTATTCTTTATTATTTATTTATTTATTTATTATTCTTTAATAATTATTTTATTATTATTATCATTTAATTTTTTCTTGTTTAACTGTGGATTGTGTGTTTCTTTTATAATGGTATAAATTATTATTTGTGTAAATTAGGTTGTACGCCGACCATTAAGTAAATACTTGTTAGTTTAGGAATAAGGGGCAGGTAACTATAAGATGTATTCTTCTTCCTGCTCCTTTTGTCCATGGAATGACTATTTATGATTGTGTAATGAAGAAACTATGATTGTATGATTCCATGTGGCAAATAAAAACTCTGAACTGAACTGAACTTCTGTGTGTTGTCGCAGTGAAAGGGTTAGCCTGCCATTTGGTAGTGTGGTGGTAGTGAAAGGGTTAAATACATTTCCACTGTGATGACTCCACAAAACTGTTTACCATCGACCAAAATCTAGGTGGAAAATAGAGAGATGTGCAAATAGTGATCCTGGCTTCGGATAACGAGCCACAGCGAAGGCCGACACAGGACCGGAGAGAATGTCCTTGTTACTGACATCTCACACAAGGAGTCTTGACCTGACTTTCTGCATTTTTGTCACATTTCTCTAATGAGGATTTTTCTATCATTTTTTGTCCAATGACCTCAAACTAATTGTCTATATTAGGGTTTCTCAACAGGGGCGTTCAGAACGTTAGGCATCCAGGCTTTTACAGTCGTCTCAGGACCTCCACTCAGGTTGGGTTCTGAGAATACCTAGTGAAGTGATTTACCACCGCTCAGGTTGGGTTCTGAGAATACCTAGTGAAGTGATTTACCACCGCTCAGGTTGGGTTCTGAGAATACCTAGTGAAGTGATTTACCACCGCTCAGGTTGGGTTCTGAGAATACCTAGTGAAGTGATTTACCACCGCTCAGGTTGGGTTCTGAGAATACCTAGTGAAGTGATTTACCACCGCTCAGGTTGGGTTCTGAGAATACCTAGTGAAGTGATTTACCACCGCTCAGGTTGGGTTCTGAGAATACCTAGTGAAGTGAGTTACCACCGCTCAGGTTGGGTTCTGAGAATACCTAGTGAAGTGATTTACCACCGCTCAGGTTGGGTTCTGAGAATACCTAGTGAAGTGAGTTACCACCGCTCAGGTTGGGTTCTGAGAATACCTAGTGAAGTGATTTACCACCGCTCAGGTTGGGTTCTGAGAATACCTAGTGAAGTGATTTACCACCGCTCAGGTTGGGTTCTGAGGGCTTTTACGGTCGTCTCAGGACCTCCGCTCCTTCAGGGGGAATGTCTGAAGGGAGCGATCACGTGACCGGCGGTCAGAAGGACAGACGTGCCCTCAGGTTCCTGACCCCTGGTTGACCCCTGACCCCGTGGTTGGACCCCTGTGACCCCGTGGTTGACCCCTGTGACCCTGTGGTTGACCCCTGTGACCCTGTGGTTGTATATTTGTATTTATTTATTAACACAGTTAAACAAAAGTAAAAACAATACATAATAATAAGTTATAATAACCATATGGAGCTTTTTCCCCTATTGTTAGGTTTTAGTGAGTTTTTCCTTACCTTCGCGTGGGGTATGTCTGGGAGTGCTTGCATTCTTTCATTTATTTGCATTCATCTAAAAATGTTTGCACCTTATGGTGTTCTCTTTCTGTTCTTGACTTATTGTTATGTTGTCTTCTTGACCTGTTTAAAGAAGACCTGTACGGCCCATGGGGACATTAACGTGTGTTGTCGGGCCTTATAAATAAATTTGATTTGATTTGATTTGATATTGTGAAGGAGAAGTTAGAAGCCTAGAGGCTTATGGAGAACTTCCCCTGTTTTATAAACTCAAACATACAAAAAAAATATACATGTTATAAAATACCAGAATACATTCAAAAGATATGTGTTAATACTGTCATACATACACTGTATACTGCGTACATAATAATACATAACCACCCACCACCCACCTGCCTACAAACCCACCCACCCACATCACCGTGGTTAACCCCGGCAACGTGCTCCTGATTATAATAGTTACTGCCTCCTAATGCCGTCCTTCATCATCCTCATAAGACACAAGGCCTTCATCATCCTCGTAGACACACTGGTCCTTCATCAGCGAGCGGCACAACCCGTGAGACGCGCTCCACGCTCCGGGTCCACATGATGGCTAAATTAATAAAAACATTTCCCATTTCAGCGCTGGACCGATCAGCTGACCCGGGGATGAACCAACGACACCTGAACTGGGTCACATGCATTTTGTTACAGAATTGCCGGGTGCCACATAATATGGATTTGTTTGAAGACCGACTAAATGAGTTATAATATAAATGGTACGTCGACTGACTGTCCCCGACTAGTACTGTTGCCAAGCCAGGTTGTGGTTTAACCCTATGGTGTCTTTATACCTGTATCACTGTACATATTAATACTATATCTATATCTGTACATATCTCTTACCTACTCTTACTAGTTACACTGCTGGCCAGTATGACTTACTACCATAGTGTCTTTATACCTGTATCACTGTACATATTAATACTATATCTATATCTGTACATATCTCTTACCTACTCTTACTAGTTACACTGCTGGCCAGTATGACTTACTACCATAGTGTCTTTATACCTGTATCACTGTACATATTAATACTATATCTATATCTGTACATATCTCTTACCTACTCTTACTAGTTACACTGCTGGCCAGTATGACTTACTACCATAGTGTCTTTATACCTGTATCACTGTACATGTTAATACTATATCTATATCTGTACATATCTCTTACCTACTCTTACTAGTTACACTGCTGGCCAGTATGACTTACTACCATAGTGTCTTTATACCTGTATCACTGTACATATTAATACTATATCTATATCTGTACATATCTCTTACCTACTCTTATAGTTACACTGCTGGCCAGTATGACTTACTACCATAGTGTCTTTATACCTGTATCACTGTACATATTAATACTACATCTATATCTGTACATATCTCTTACCTACTCTTACTAGTTACACTGCTGGCCAGTATGACTTACTACCATAGTGTCTTTATACCTGTATCACTGTACATATTAATACTATATCTATATCTGTACATATCTCTTACCTACTCTTACTAGTTACACTGCTGGCCAGTATGACTTACTACCATAGTGTCTTTATACCTGTATCACTGTACATATTAATACTATATCTATATATGTACATATCCCTTACCTACTCTTACTAGTTACACTGCTGGCCAGTATGACTCTCTCTCTGTCTCTCTATGTCTCTCTATCTGTCTATGTCTCTCTCTCAAATTCAAATTCAAATTCAAATTCAAATAGGCTTTATTGGCATGAAATATTAACATACTTATTGCCAAAGCAAGTTCAACATACAAACAATAACATATATATTAAGCAATAAAATATCATAACATTAGTAATAACAGTAAGGACAAGAAACATATTAATTTACAAAATAGTCACTTGATCGGGTAGTCATTTTTCAAGTGTGGCCATTCAGATACATTTTACAGGGCTTGTTCTCTTATTTTGTGACAACCGTCTACATATTTTGCAGCTAATGCTATACACTGACTTTTCTCCCCACACATGTATAGTAGCTTTTGGTGATCAGGGAGATGGATAAACTGTGCATCAATTTTGTTTATTTTATCAAAGAAGACTTCTCTTAGGTCCTTGTATTTCTCACAGTGTAGCAGGAAGTGAAGTTCTGTCTCAATGTCCCCCTGATGGCAAAGTGAACACAGCCTGGCCTCTCTGGGCAGCCAGTTCTGCCTGTAACGGCCTGTTTCTATGGCTAGACTGTGTCCACACAGTCTGTACCGTGTCAATGATTTTCTTAATTTTATCTCACTCACAGTAGTCAGGTATTCTGCCACCATGTACTCTCTGTTTAGGGTCAAATAGAATTCTAATTTACTTTGAGATTTGGTTGATTTGTTCCAATATTCTATATAGTTTTCTTTTTGTTTTGAGATTATTTGGTTGGGCCAGATTGCTTGGTGTCTGTCCTGAGGCCCTGGGCCCTCATGCATCAACGTGTTCTACGCACAGATCTGTGCGTAACCCGTGCGTACGATCATTTCTAAGCAAAGAGTGGGATTCATCAATTTCGATTTGAACTTGACTTCGTGCGTACATCTACGCACATTTCAGACCTGGCGTACCTAGCTCCCAGTGGTAGAATATATTATTACAACAAGGAAATGAGCTTCTGTGCATAATAACACTGGATGTTCTGTATGAACCGTAGTTCATTATAGTTCATTGTAAGATAGCAACAGTAGTGTAATTATGGTCAAAACCCTATAAATAGCATTTGGAATAATAGATCTTTCTCTCAGAATGAATGCAGCATGTCATATATGTTACGATGAATTGAAAATGGGGGACCCTGATGTAAACAAGACGAAAGTCTTTCTCTGGTCTGCATCCCCTTAACAATTGTATGTATTGAGCTGTACTGTACTGTACCCATTCTGCAATCTGTTAATAAAGTTTTCATTCATTCATTCATTCATGGTTTATATAGCGTTATCGGAATATACGGGGTGTAGGCTACTGACTGACTGCGCTCCGCGTAGCTTGATTGATTGATTGATTGAAAAGTTTATTAACAGATTGCAGAATGGGTACAGTACAGTACAGCTCAGTACATACAATTGTTAATTGGGGATGCAGACCAACTTTCGTCTTGTTTACATCAGGGTCCCCCATTTTCAATTCATCATAAATCATAAAGCTCAACTCGTTATTATTTTGCGCACAGACCGCCGAAACACGGGAACGTTTTGATTATATTTAAAAGGCTTTACGTTAAACGAAACAAGTGGAATTTCGAAGCTGTAAGCAGAATAAGTCATATGAATATAGTGTTCTTCCCCCTTTTTACTGTACAAGAAAGAATAGAAAACGCATTGCAATGACACCATGCAGATAGTGGACAGACTATATGATGGGATTCAAGTTCATGTATTGAAAGGCAGGATACATCATACATGCAGTGAGATTCATTGTTCTATGCTCTCGTATTATATTGTTTATATAGGCTACCCAATACTGACATCAAAATAGATTGTAGTAGTATGCCTCTAGAAATCATATGCAGCAGCAGGTAGAAAATTGACGGGAGATCCATCGCGATTTGGAATAGAATTGAGGAGAACTTTAATCCGTGGGTATTAATCAAACAACACGGGAAAAGGCAGTCATATTCCAGCGCGGTCTTTATTAGCCGACAACAAAATAGATGCCTCTAAAAATCATATAGCCAATCGAACACAACTAATAAAGGCATTCATACAGCACGGTTATAATGACACACAACCAGCGCCAAACAGTGGTCAACGAACGGTCTTTATTAGTATTTTGAGCTGTCCAGGCAGAATTGCAGCAATGGTTTTAGGGAGCCGTTGATATCGGACATCACCGTTTACAAGTCCGCCTTTTATTTATCCCATAAATCATAATACGCGATAGTGTCTTCTTGGTTCGACAGCAGTGAATTCTCCGTGGAGTTTCTCGGAGTCCCGCTCGGGTCGGTCCATTATTTCACATCCCATGGGGGGTGTTTCCTCGTTTTCATGACCATATATGGATAATCATGCACGAGCATTGACGGTAGAACAAAGTGGTATTCATCAACACGGAGGACCATAGAGCCTGCGTACGCACGTGTGATGAATGCCGACTTCCCTGTGCGTACGCTAGTTCTACATTCCGTGCTTACGTGTGGAAGTAGGTCAAGTTCAAAGTCCACGTTGATGCATGAGGGCCCTGGTGTTTGTGGGCAGAGATTTCTGACTAGCTGGCAGAGGGGACTCTTATCTGGGTTCATCTCTTGGCTCTGAAGGGCTTTGTAGTGGTAGGAGTGGGGGTCACTTTATTGGAGGTGTGTGTAAAATTTTATGGCTCGCTTTTGAATTTTAATGATTAGATGGTATTGGCCAAGTTCTGCCCTGCATGCATTATTGGCAGTGTGTCTGTGGACCTTAAGTAGGTTTTTGCACAATTCTGCATGCAGTACTTCTAATGGGTGTTTTTCCCATTTTGGGAAATCTTGGTTAGTTGATGGACCCCACACTTCACTGCCATATAATATTATTGGATTTATTACGGAATTTAGAATTTTGAGCCAGGTCCTAATTGGGATGTCAATTGGAATTTTCCTTTTGATGGCATAAAAAGCCCTTCTTCCCTTCTCCTTCAATTCATTCACAGCCATATTGAAGTTTCCATTATGATTTATCTTCAATCCCAAATATGGGTAGCTTTTTGTGTTTTCTAATATGTGTGTGCCTAATTTAAATGTATTATGTGAACTCTGAGACTCGTGTCTCCTTTGAGAGGGGAGAGGAAGAGAGGGGAGAGGAGGAGAGGGGAGAGGTAGAGAGGGGAGAGGAAGAGAGGGGAGAGGAAGAGAGGGGAGAGGTAGAGAGGGGAGAGGAAGAGAGGGGAGAGGAAGAGAGGGGAGAGAGGGGAGAGGAAGAGAGGGGAGAGGAGAGAGGGGAGAGGTAGAGAGGGGAGAGGAAGAGAGGGGAGAGGAAGAGAGGGGAGAGGAAGAGAGGGGAGAGGTAGAGAGGGGAGAGGAAGAGAGGGGAGAGGAAGAGAGGGGAGAGAGGGGAGAGGAAGAGAGGGGAGAGGAGAGAGGGGAGAGGTAGAGAGGGGAGAGGAAGAGAGGGGAGAGGAAGAGAGGGGAGAGGAAGAGAGGGGAGAGGTAGAGAGGGGAGAGGAAGAGAGGGGAGAGGAAGAGAGGGGAGAGGAGAGAGGGGAGAGGTAGAGAGGGGAGAGGAAGAGAGGGGAGAGGAAGAGAGGAGAGAGGAAGAGAGGGGAGAGGAGGAGAGGGGAGAGGAAGAGAGGAGAGGAAGAGAGGAGAGAGGAAGAGAGGGGAGAGGGGAGAGGAAGAGAGGAGAGAGGAAGAGAGGGGAGAGGAGGAGAGGGGAGAGGAAGAGAGGGGAGAGGAAGAGAGGGGAGAGGAAGAGAGGGGAGAGAGGGGAGAGGTAGAGAGGGGAGAGGAAGAGAGGAAGAGAGGGGAGAGGAAGAGAGGGGAGAGGAAGAGAGGGGAGAGGAAGAGAGGGGAGAGGAAGAGAGGAAGAGAGGGGAGAGAGGGAAGAGGGAAGAGAGGGGAGAGGTAGAGAGGAAGAGAGGAAGAGAGGGGAGAGGAAGAGAGGGGAGAGGAAGAGAGGGGAGAGGTAGAGAGGGGAGAGGTAGAGAGGGGAGAGGAAGAGAGGAAGAGAGGGGAGAGGAAGAGAGGGGAGAGGTAGATAGGGGAGAGGAAGAGAGGGGAGAGGTAGATAGGGGAGAGGAAGAGAGGGGAGAGGAAGAGAGGGGAGAGAGGGGAGAGGTAGAGAGGGGAGAGGAGGAGAGGGGAGAGGTAGAGAGGGGAGAGGAAGAGAGGAAGAGAGGGGAGAGGAAGAAAGGGAAGAGAGGGGAGAGGAAGAGAGGGGAGAGGAAGAGAGGAAGAAAGGGAAGAGAGGAAGAGAGGGGAGAGGAAGAAAGGGAAGAGAGGAGAGAGGTAGAGAGGGGAGAGGAAGAGAGGGGAGAGGAAGAGAGGAAGAGAGGAAGAGAGGGGAGAGGTAGAGAGGGGAGAGGAAGAGAGGGGAGAGGGAAGAGAGGGGAGAGGAAGAGAGGGGAGAGGAGAGAGGTGAGAGAGAGAGGAAGAGAGGAGAGGAAGAAAGGGAAGAGAGGGGAGAGGAAGAGAGGGGAGAGGAAGAGAGGGGAGGAAGAGAGGGAGAGGAAGAAAGGGAAGAGGAAGAGAGGGGAGAGGAAGAGAGGGGAGAGGGAAGAGAGGAAGAGAGGGGAGAGGAATAGAGGGGAGAGAGGGGAGAGGAAGAGAGGGGAGAGGAAGAGAGGGGAGAGGAAGAGAGGGGAGAGGAAGAGAGGGGAGAGGTAGAGGGGGGAGAGGAAGAGAGGGGAGAGGAAGAGAGGGGAGAGGAAGAGAGGGGAGAGGAAGAGAGGTGAGAGGAAGAGAGGAAGAGAGGAGAGGAAGAAAGGAAGAGAGGGGAGAGGAAGAGAGGGGAGAGGAAGAGAGGGGAGGAAGAGAGGGGAGAGGAAGAAGGGAAGAGGAAGAGAGGGAGAGGAAGAGAGGGGAGAGGGAAGAGAGAGAGAGGGGAGAGGAATAGAGGGGAGAGAGGGGAGAGGAAGAGAGGGGAGAGGAAGAGAGGGGAGAGGAAGAGAGGGAGAGGAAGAGAGGGGAGAGGTAGAGGGGAAAAAAAAAGGGAAGTAGGAGAGAGGGAGAGGAAGAGAGGGGAGGGTAGTGGGAGAGGAAGAGAGGGGAGAGGAAGAGAGGGGAGAGGGAAGAGAGGAAGAGAGGAGGAGAGGAAGAGCAGGAAGAGAGGGGAGAGAGGAAGAGAGGGGAGAGGAAGAGAGGAAGAGAGGGGAGAGGAAGAAAGGGAAGAGAGGGAGAGGAAGAGAGGGGAGAGGAGAAAGGGAAGAGATGGGAGAGGAATAGAAGGGAGAGGAAGAGAGGGGAGAGGAGAGAGGAGAAGGGGAGAGGGAAGAGAGGGGAGAGGAAGAGAGGGAAAGGAATAGAGGGGAGAGGAAGAGAGGAAGAGAGGGGAGAGGAAGAGAGGGGAGAGGGAAGAGAGGGAGAGGAAGAGAGGGAGAGGAATAGAGGGGAGAGGAAGAGAGGAAGAGAGGGGAGAGGAAGAGACGGGAGAGGGGAGAGAGGAAGAGAGGGAAGAGGGGAGAGGAAGAGAGGGAAGAGAGGGGAGAGGAAGAGAGGGAAGAGGAAGATAGGGGAGAGGAAGAGAGGGAAGAAGAATAGAGCAAGAGAGAGGGAAGAGAGGGGAGAGGAAGAGAGCAAGAGCGATAAGAGGGAACTGGAACCCCAACTGTCAAGATAGAAAAAGAGCGGGAAGCATAAGAATGACAGGGGGGGGGGGGGGCGGTCTTGAAAGAGAGCAGTTTAAAAGGAGGGAGAAAAAAGAGAAAATGACAGAAAGAGAGAAAGAGACCCCAAGAGGAAAGGAGAAGGGGATCCCCCTCTCTGTCGCTATGGTGACTGATAATGAGGATTCCAATG